>NW_006799977.1:787869-790372 GCF_000485575.1 Poecilia formosa
CATTACAGTCCATAAACTAAGCCTGGGATCAAAAAATTGTATTGAAGATGTCATTAGCAGAGACAAATGGTTCTACAGAGACTTGGCTAAATGGCCATAAAATAAAATCAATGCTTACAAATAAAAAAATGGTTCCAAAATAAAATTAACACATTAAAATAAAAATATCTCTGAAATACAATCAACACTTTAAAATTAAAAATGGTTCAAAAATAATAGCAACACTTCAAAATACAAAATCTCTGGAAAATAAATAAGCACTTTTATCAAATCTTCATTGTGGTAAGATCATGTAAGTTCTTCTTAAATCCATGGAAACTCAACAGTTTCTAAGGTAGGTTAGCTCAGCAGATTAGAGCACGGTGCTGGCAATGCTGAGGTCAGTGGTTCAATACCCATACTAGTTAATTCATACCTAAGGTCTTACAATCAACACTTCAAAATAAATGAGGGTTCAGAAATAAAAAAATGGTTCAAAAATAAAATCATCACTCTAAAATAAAAAAGGGTTCAAAAATAAAATCAACACTTCCAAATAAAGGGTTCAGAAATTAAATCAACACTTTACAATAAAAATGGTTCAAAAATAAAATCAACATGTCCAAATAAAAAAGGGGTCAAATATAAAATCAACATGTCCAAATAAAAAAGGGGTCAAAAATAAAATCAACACTTCCAAATAAAAAAGGGTTCATAAATTAAATCAACACTTTACAATAAAAAAATGGTTCAAAAATAAAATCAACACTTTAAAATAAAAAAAATGGTTCAAAAATAAAATAAAAAAATGGTGATTGGACAATATTTATTTTCCTGGTAGTCAATATAAGAGAGATGTCATTAGCATAAACAAATGGTTCTACAGAGTCTTGGCTAAATGGCTAAAAAATAAAATCAACACTTACAAATAGAAGCGCATTACAAACCTTTGGTTGAAATGGTCGTTAAATTTAAGTCTCCATTCCAGACCAGAGAAAACTAAAGAGAATGCAATGTTGTGTTAATCTATTGAGGAGCCGGTAGTTTATCTTGAGGAAATAAATTACGATGCAAAAGTTAATTAGACTGTAACATGCGCATTCCGCTGCTCAACCCCTCCAACTCACACACATCTTCATTCACAGTCTTACTTGTAAATCGATTTTTCTTTTCTTGGACGTTTTGATGTTAGCTTGTCGATGTCTCAGTTTCATTCGCTGGGAAAATCAATAAGCAGCTTGAGGTGACTCTGCTGCTCTCTTGTGGCAAGAAGCTGTAATGTTGGCTGGTAACAATCGGAAAGCATTGTGGNAAAATAGTACATGACCGATTTTTTTTAATGTTGTCAGTCAAGATAACGTCTAGCGCGACCTGCCGCCCTGACATCAACTCACACACATCTTCATTCACAGACTTACTTGTAAATCGATTTTTATTTTCTTGGACGTTTTGATGTTAGCTTGTCGATGTCTCAGTTTTATTCGCTGGGAAAATCAATAAGCAGCTTGAGGTGACTCTGCTGCTCTCTAGTGGCACGAAGCCGTAATGTTGGCTGGTAACAATCGGAATGCATTGTGAGAGATGCAGTTTGTAGTCAATTCGTGCTCAAAACCTATTTTAAGTCAATCATTGGCCTATAAAATGCGGGCCTTGAGTTTGACACAGGTGCATTACGCCATAGAACTGCCAATTGGTAATTGAAGTAAAGTAGCTTCGATTTCAAAGAAGCCTACATTGAAGTCGATTGGCAAATGAACCATCACAAAAGAGGAAGGCTCTTCTTGTCTCACTGCACCCCAAAAGATGCATAACCTACAAAAACCCATTTCTGTCTGGTTTTGAAACAGAGACCTATTGTGTGTAAAGCAAAGGTGATAACCACTACACTACAGGAACTGAACTCCTCTGCTTTGTTTCAGTTTGAGGTTCCAAAGTTAATGATGTGAGATGCAACGCATGAAAATTTCAACTGAGTCTTGCACTCAGATGCCTGGATTCAGAGTACAGACCATGACACCGCAGAGCCCTTGTTGATCTTTAGTAAACACCTGTGATGATTAGAACATACTAAAACTGTTTCTGTCTGGTTTCAAACCAGAGACCTTTTGCGTGTAAAGCAAACGTGATAACCACTACACTACAGAAACTCATGTTCTTTGTGGTGTTCCTGGTAGATGATCCAAATTTTGTTAGAGACTCATGTCAACAATGGGCATGGAACAATGTCAAATACTTATAGCACAGATACTCTCAGAGAGCACAGTAACTTGATGAACAAACTGTCACTTATAATTGTGCTTAATTTCACATTACAGTCCATAAACTAAGCCTGGGATCAAAAAATTGTATTGAAGATGTCATTAGCAGAGACAAATGGTTCTACAGAGACTTGGCTAAATGGCAAATAAAAGATGGTTCAAAAATAAAATTAACACATTAAAATAAAAATATTTCTTCAAAAAAAAAAAAACATTAAAAATAAAAAAAAATAAAAAAAAAAAAAAAAAAATAAAAAAAAAAAAAA
>NW_006799977.1:790455-889197 GCF_000485575.1 Poecilia formosa
TAAACTAAGCCTGGGATCAAAAAATTGTATTGAAGATGTCATTAGCAGAGACAAATGGTTCTACAGAGACTTGGCTAAATGGCTATAAAATAAAATCAATGCTTACAAATAAAAAAATGGTTCAAAAATAAAATTAACACATTAAAATAAAAATATCTCTGAAATACAATCAACACTTTAAAATTAAAAATGGTTCAAAAATAATATCAACACTTCAAAATAAATAATGGTTCAAAAATACAATCAACATTTCAAAATACAAAATCTCTGGAAAATAAAATATTATGTAAGTTGTTTTGAAAACACTAGAATATAAACACTTTTATCAAATCTTCAATGTGGTAAGATCATGTAAGTTCTTCTTAAATCCATGGAAACACAACAGTTTGTAAGATAGGTTAGCTCAGCAGGTTAGAGCACCATGCTGGTAACACTGAGGTCAGTAGTTCAATACCCATACTGGTCAATTCATGCCTAAGGTCTTTCAGACAATCAATACTTCAAAATAAATGAGGGTTCAGAAATAAAATCAACATTTCCAAATAAAAAAATGGTTCAAAAATAAAATCAAAAAATGGTGATTGGACAATATTTTTTTCCTGGTAGTCAATATAAGAGAGATGTCATTAGCAGAGACAAATGGTTCTACAGAGTCTTGGCTAAATGGCTAAAAAATAAAATCAATACTTACAAATAAAAAATGGTTAGGAAGCGCATTACAAACCTTTGGTTGAAATGGCCGTTAAATTTAAGTCTCCATTCCAGACCAGAGAAAACTAAAGGGAATGCAACGTTGTGTTAATCCATTTGAGGAGCCGGTAGTTTATCTTGAGGAAATAAATGACGATGCAAAAGTTAATTAGACTGTAACTTGCGCATTCCGCTGCTCAACCACTCCAACTCACACACATCTTCATTCACAGTCTTACTTGTAAATCGATTTTTCTTTTCTTGGACGTTTTGATGTTAGCTTGTCGATGTCTCAGTGTCATTCGCTGGGAAAATCAATGAGCAGCTTGAGGTGACTCTGCTGCTCTCTAGTGGCGAGTAGCCATAATGTTTGCTGGTAACAATCAGAATGCATTGTGGGAGATGTAGTTTGTAGTCAATTTGTGCTCAAAACCTATTTTAAGTCAATCATCGGCCTATAAAATGCTGGGGCGGGCCACAAAATAATGACATGGTGGGCCACATGTGGCCCGCGGGCCTTGAGTTTGACACATGTGCATTAAACAGTGTTTTTTTTAAATTGGAAGGATTTTTTTTTATTATTATTTTGTTTTCTGACCAGTCAGGTGGGTGTGTCAGAGAGATATTTCAAAACCTAGAATTTTGTTATATTTTAGTTTATGTTTTCCCTGCTGTAGGCTGTAGAATATTATCAAGATGTGATTAATAGCAGTAATTAATGATCATACAGCAGTGAATTGAGGCTCACTTTAGTTCACTTGTATTGGTTTTATTTAAGTGTGGTGCTGCAGAAGCTTGACAACTTATCTTGAAGATACTTTAAATTACAAAAATTGAGGTTGAAATTCATTTCATTTTGTGGGTGTAGTTATATTTCTCAGTGTCAAGGGCAAGATGTCTCCATTTTTTGGGCTGCAAACTATTTGTATAGTCGGGAAGGAAAGGGGGCGCAAATAGATGTGGAAGAGTAATATTCTTACAGTGCATGTTAGATGGAGTGCATGTTGGTCGGTCATTACCTTGACCTTGATTCACTCCCCCAGGACTGCGTTAAATCTTTCTGTTTGTGTGTGTTGTGGCAGGAGAGAAGAGCAAGACTGTGGAGCTGGAGGACGTGAAGTTTCATCAGTGCGTCCGTCTGTCGCGCTTCGAGAACGACCGGACCATCTCCTTCATCCCCCCCGACGGCGAGAGCGAGCTTATGTCGTACCGCCTCAACACAACGGTGAGCGGACCCACAAACAAATCTGTCCTCGTAAAGAGCGCACGCACCAACAACCACCTGCAGATTACCAGAGCCAAGAACACATGAATTATTCACCTCATTCTGTACCGCGCCTCGGACACCTGCATCACAGTCGCTTCTGTTTGTCCAGAAAATATTTTCCTTCCTCTACTTCTGCTTACATTTGTAGTGATAGTAATGAGAGAAATAGTGCAAATTCCATCCACGTTTTAAGCAGGGTTTTTTTTTGTTGTTTTGGTTTTTAAGATTTACTTATATAAGTCATAAGTTATTTTTGTGTGACTGGTGTTTCAGCACAATATGCTAGACAATATATAACAGCTTACACAATTTACAAGGGCAAGTCAAAAAGCTATGACCTAAATAAAAATAAAGGGGCATGGCTTTTTCAGGGTTTTGTGAAAATCTTTTAGAATATGAGAGCTCCCCAACTGTTACATCATTTTATCATGATACATTTTTTATCATAAGAATTTTGATTTATCATTGTCACAATAATCCAATTAATTGTGTTTAATTAAAACGGTTTGTATAAATTTGAAAATCCAGTTACCGTGAAGAAGTTACTGTTACAAGTGAAACCTTTTTATGTGACTGGTGTTACATAAAAAAATGGTGTCTGGTGTCTAACGGTGGAGGAGCATGGAGTGGTCTCTGACTGGAGGGATGCAGAAGCATAGACGAAATTCTGAGAGATCAAAGGACAATGTGAGATTTTTATGCTGCAAATATTAGCACGCTGTCAATGAGAAGTTCCAAAACTACATTTGGAAAAAAGGTGAAAAAACCATGATCAGCTTTCATAACATTTATAATTATATGCTAGACTAGGATAGTTTAAACGAAACTTAAAGGGAAAATCTGCAGGCTGAAGCTCAAAGTCATCAGTAGATTTCACATTCATTTCTGTAAACGGACAGAACCTTCTTCCCTGTTCAGACTTAAAGCAGCAACCATATTTTTTTGACCCTTTTATTTATTCAGTTCTTTCCCCAATCTTTTATTGGATCATTGAAAAGGTTTGGTCGCACATGGCCCCTGCTCCCTTGTATTCTTCATTTATTTTATTTAGCTGCTGTTCCCTGGGTTTAAAATGCACAATAGGCACCTTCATTATGTGAGCATCATTAAATGAATGATGAATAGCTGGTGTAAAAAGCACAGGCCGAGCCCTTTTCCACATTTAATTGTGTAATATCTTTGTAAACTGCTGCTGTGTGAATGAAAAGCAAATGTGGAGACTTTCATACAAAAATATACAAAATTGCCTCTTTTCCAGCTGCAGGCCAAATATTTTTCTGTGGTGTTTTTGATAAATCTTTTATTTGGACTTGTTTTTGAGCATGCACTTAACTAGTTAAGCCATTTTGAGCTGCGACGACCAATTAGAACCACAGCAATAATAAAAAGCCAGTGTGTATTGACCTGGGTTTGTTGTGCTCTCTCAGACATTGGCTAAAAGGTCTCCTGTGAAATTATCCTGACTAAAATGTTTACTGCTTTTAATTCATTCCATTTTTACAAGCACAGCATGTTTCCTCTCTTGTCCACTCTGTTAATAATGTGATGTTTTCAGCGTAATGCACTCTTGGTCTTGTGACCTGGCTGACCGTGTCTCTTGGTGTGTTCCTGACAGGTGAAGCCTCTTATATGGATTGAAAGTGTTATAGAAAAGTTTTCTCACAGCCGTGTGGAGATCAAAGTGAAGGTAAGGACAAGTGACAAAAATAAACAGAGCCTGACCACAATGTGTTTTTTTTTTCATTTTTTATGTGAGATCAACATGAAGAAGTGCAGTATCATTAAAAAAAATCCAACATTTCTTTTTTATTTAAACAGTGGATCAAGTGTTTATTTAGATCCCTTTACTCTGATATCCATAATATTGGTAAGCAAACGGCACCCAACAGGTTTTACGGATAATATTTTGAAGCAATTATGTTTAGCTTGAATAACAATATCTCAAGCTTTAAATGTCTTACAGAAGACTGTCCAATCATGAATAATGCAACAAGTATAAGGAGCCCATTGAAAATGAGGTGATACATCTCAAGGGGCTACCCTTGAAACAAATAAATAAAATAAAAATAATAAGTATGGCAAAACTGCAAGGCAACCAAAAAGATGAAAAGATAAATGGAAAATCCTAGGAGTAACCTTTTTAGAGGCTGAAAACGATTTGAGGCTGGGGCAGCAGGACAACAGCCTAGTCAAAGTCCTGACACAAATCCAAGTTAAAATCTGTGGCGAAACTTGGATTGCAGGGCAACAACTCTTAATCAGTCTGAGCTGGAGATACTTTGCAGAAAATAATTTCTGTAGGCTACATTGTAAAGATGAGAAAGTTTCCAAAAGACTTGGGAACCAATTGCCACTGAGAAATGGTTAAATAAGGTTTGCACTGTAAAACAGTAATTCATGACATTTTTGCATACAGTTTTTTTATTTGCAAAAAGTGGAAAATGAATAATTTATTTTCTAATAAAATAAATAAAAATAATAAAGACCCTCCCCTTCATTTAATGTCTTCTAGTATCTATGAGACAAATGGATTTCCATTCGCCATCTGTTTGATGCCTTGAAGGCAACATACACTCAGAATTAAAATCTGTACAATCTTTAGGATGTAATTCATTCAAAATCTCTTGAGTGACCTTTGAACTCTGTCCTCTGTCACCCTCTATAGGCCCGTAGTCAATTTAAAAGTCGCTCCACTGCCAACAATGTGTCCATTATGGTGCCGGTGCCCAGTGACGCTGACTCACCCAAGTTCAAGACCAGCACCGGCAGCGCCAAGTGGGTGCCTGAGAAGAGCGCAGTGCAGTGGAACATCAAATCCTTCCCTGTTAGTGTGAAATACTTACTTAAGTCACTTGAATACACATGTAAACATATCAAAATGTATTTACACCATGTTCACTGCAGGTGGTGCAAAGTCTACTTTTTTTGTTGTGCTATTATCTTCCTTTGTATTTTTTTTTTACATACTGAGGGCAATTATATTTACACACTATTTAGGCTTGTGACAAAGTGAAGCTGTTGTGTTCAGATAAACAGGATGCATTGCCTAATCTCTTCACATGCATTTTATCTTCTTCCTCTCTGTTTTACTGGTAATCTGCATTTTGCTGGTATTTTTTGCTTTAAAGCCTGTTTAAATGAATTTCTCACAAACTTAAAAAACAACAACAACAACTTAATGCCCATTAATTCAGTTGAGACTCCTTTTATCTGTCAACTTGTGATATCTTCTCTGTAATTCATTACACCTTCAGCCTGTCAGGAAGGGCTAAGAATTACCGATGTGGTTTTGTTATCCAGCTCATGTGTAACTTCTGTGCTATTATTCACCTTTGAACGCTGTAAAATTGCATATTCTCCCAGACAGCCTCAGTTAACAAGAAATTAATGAAGGAGGTTGAGGAAACAAACAAAGCAGCTGCTGGTTGAAACCAGAAGCCAGTGGCTACATTCACTTGCAAGCAGCATCAGTCTGTAAATGTTACAACCCTGTATAAACCTGCTCTAAAAATACCATTTTACCTAAAAAATCTACTAAAATTATGTGCATGTACTGTTGAAATATAATTTTCATCAATAATTTAAAGATACTTAGGAATATCTTGTTTTTCTTTATTTTGTGTAAAAGCACAAGGTTATAAAAATCTGCAATCTTATTATCTAACTATTAATCAGCCTGCTGTGACAGTTGGGGGACTGCATGACTGCACAATTTTCCTGCCAGATTTGAAGTCATTATTTCCTCTCTACATGGGATGAATATTAAACGTCCAAAGAGAAGTACTTCATCTGAAAGGTTTTAAAGTCAGAAATGACAATAATTGATGTCCAGGCAATAAAACCAAAGTACATAGTGATAAAGTCAGTGTTCATATAATGTTCTGAAGAATGATTAACAATTTTTATGTGTCTCTTGTGGAGCATGATTTGCCAGAAGTTCTATAAAATGATTCACCTTGTTACGCCTGAGGAAGTTGTCTTGACTTACCATAAATGCAGTTTGTTGTTTTTTCCTTGTGTAAAATATCTGAAGTTTACAAGACTCTGTATCATCTGAATGTCAGTAACCAATATGTTTCCTGGTCTTTGTTTCTGTTTGCAGGGGGGGAAGGAGTATGTGATGCGGGCCCACTTTGGGCTGCCCAGTGTAGAGAGCGACGAGCTGGAAGCAAAGAGACCAATCACTGTTGATTTTGAGATCCCTTATTTCACAGTCTCTGGGATTCAGGTAGAGCTCCTCAGGAACAATCAAGTTTTCTTATCTTGAACAAGACATAAAGTCTTGTTCAAGACTTTGTTCAAGTCTTGTTCAAGACGAATGACGCACTTCAGTGCGTCATTTCTGCATCTTGAACAAGACATAAAGTCTTGTTCAAGATGGTGAAATCAAATTTTTGCATCTATTTGGTCGTTTTTTTGGGTAGTTCATATCACACTAAACACTAGAAAAATATGCTGTGTCCACAATCATTAGAAAAGTGAGCATTACCTGACTGTTTGGATTTATCTGTGTGGCGTCAGGAGATCAACACTTGTATCATGATGTGCGTTATTATTAGGCAGCTTTTATTCCTCAGGCAAAATAGGCTATAAAATTGATTTAACTGAGGTTGCACTATTTGGACTTCCAAGATTTTGGGGAGGAAATCTATAACTAACTAACGATTTGTTACAAATAGTCAAAAGAGTTGTGAGAAATGTATTTTGGAAAGTAAATGACACAAATTATCTGCCAAACATGTGACCTATTCTGCTCCACAGCTGTTATATTTCAGAACTGCAACCTACCAAAAAAAAACAAAAAAAACAAGATGTTCAATGGCTAGCAATATGACCAAGGGGAGAAAGGCTAATTTCTGGTCTACACCAAACATGAAATATCAATATCAAACATATCTGAAGATGCAGTTGACAAAGTTTGTATGTATTGATGAGATTTAAGTGACTCTTGACGGATCAAATGAATGGGGCCATGGCTGGATCAATAATGGTACTATTAGGAACTTGTGGGTTTCTCTGAAACAAGAGATTCATGGAGGAAAACAGTCAGCCACTTTGAACAGTGTATGGGAGGCTGTGGTTGCTGCTACATAAATACTTGATGGTCAACAGATCAAGAAACTGAGACTCCATTGGAGTTTCTGTTGCTGAGGGGAAAATGGTGGCTGTCCAGGCCACTGATTTTTTACTTTTATTTTTTTTTACAGAAATGTAAACAGTATAGTTTACTATTCTCTCTTTAACAAACTAATAAGATGAAAAAAAAAATCTTCATAATATTTCTGCACATTAATAACTACCAAATGATGGTTGATACATAAATTTTCTCCTAAGGAATCCAGAATCTCACTTTAAATATTCAGGTCTGATGTTAATGAACAATTTTAGACTGGCTGAGAGCACTGTCTTTATTCGGTAATAAAATCAACTTGCCTAATAATTGTACACACTCTGTAAACACTTCAGTGCGTCATAAAAGTGATAGTTATTGGATTTAACGATGCACAAATTTGTTCACATCAGCTAGAAACACTGATGCAGACATTATGTGAAGTTAATGGCTGAATCACAGGCTTCAAAATGAATATCTTACAGACTGTGTGTCTGCTTATGTGTAAATGAGTGAAATGTCTATAAATAATATGTATATTTCTTCAGGTGCGCTACCTAAAGATCATAGAGAAGAGTGGCTACCAGGCGTTGCCGTGGGTGCGCTACATCACACAAAGTGGAGGTGAGAGAATAAATACTGTTAAAGCTAACAATGAAATACATACACAACCCTTGGACCTGGATTCATGAGTAAACATGCATTGGTTAAGATAAAGTGTGGGGCTTTTTGAAGGCAATTTTTTAAGCAGAAGGTTTTTCTCCAAATAAAAAAAAAAGTTCAAAAAAGAAAGTTAAAACCCAGTGAGCAGTGATTCAGACCCCAGGCAATGCTTGTTATGGGCTTTTTGAATATTAGATTTATGCTCAATAAAGACTGGAAGGTCTTACAACCAAGAGAGTTCCTACATAGTGTGGAATATGGTTTTTCAGGTGTGGATAAGTATTGCCAGAAAAAATGGAGAATCGGAAAGAAATATGGTGTAAAGTGGTGTATCTATCCATCGCCCATTTGTTTGACCATCCATTTAAACATCTGTTTGTCCATCCCTTTACTTTTTTGTATGTTTGCTCAGCCACTTGTCCATCCATTTGTCTATATACACAATTCATAACATTCACAACATGTCCTCAATAAATAAAGTTTGATTGATTGGAAAAAATTAGGGCTGAGGTGAAAAGGGAAATGTAATGTGATGGAACTGTGAATGAAAGTGCAAGAAATGTGATCAAAATCAAATGATTCACTTATGTTTATGTCTGAACAAAAATGAAATCAAACAGATATCATTCTGTTCGGTGCCTCCCTTGTCCTTGGGTGGCACTAAGGACAAGATCTAGAAAGTCTACTCATAACTATACCCTTCCAGTAACATGTAGTAAAACCTTTCCTCTAAACACGTTGGGTTTTTGAGAATATTACAAAGCAATTCATAGGATAGGATTAGAGTCATATTAAAGTAATACTCTTCAGTATAATCCTCTGTACCACCACACTGGGTTCATGAAGGGCACAAACAGAAATGATATGGAGATGGAGACCAAATCCCCACGCTGGCCCGCCGCCAGAAATCCTTAAGTGCCAAACCTGCTATCCACAGGGACAAAAGTCATCTTTATTGCATCTGTCATGTTCATTACCTGACTTTGTCAGGAACTGAAGAGGTTGAATGATGCCAAAGAGTGCCAAAGGGCTCCCAGGGTGGCACTCTGCAAATGCCACTGCCCCTCACTCTGCCTGCTGCTACATCAGCAAGGAGGCAAAGGAGAAAGAGGAAGGGGCAGGAGGGCGGCCATGAGTACAGATGAAAGTAAGAAGAGTGATGAGAAATATGGTGACTGAAGAGAACGCTATCGCCTTTCTCACTGTTGCTTCGACAGCACAGGGGGAGAGAAGGACAAGATCTAATTTCACTCACCACTACTTTCATGCTGATTAAATAATGCCCTGATACTGTAGACTGAAGCTACTGACTTATTAATGACTGAACACACATCCAGTCATACTTTACAGCAGTAAGGTAGCATGAAGCAATGGCAGGTATAAAACATGTTGATGATTTTCTTCAGATTTTTAAGAGGGGAGAAGGATAATGTAAAAACTATAAGCAGTATGTAAAAGTATTAAACTAAGAACTTTATATTAACTGTCAAGTGATTCCCCCCCCCCCTCATGTAGTGGTTTTGGGGAGTGGAGGGATAAATAAAACAGTCATATCTTGGGAAAAGCTTGAGATTATGACATTTAAGTTAAAAGAAAATTTTAAACGAGTTTTCTCTCATCTGTTCATTACATTTCTCCAATTTTGATGAGTTGAAACAAAAATATGTATTTCCAATTTTTTTTAGTTATTGCATTTTGAGGTGGATGGTTAACATGCTCAGTCGTTCCATATGGGAAGAGGCATATGCCAAAGTGTTGTGTGTTTTGTTGAGATTTTTTTATTTATTTATTTTTCTTGAAGCACCAAAGGATGGTGTGAGACGTGAGCATATATTTGCCAAACAGTATTTCTCACATCTCCCATCAGCTGTTGATGTTGGTTCTGGTTTGGCTCAGAGATCATCAGAACCAGCATTAAATATGGGCTGAGTTTGTATGAACTATATGTATAGAAGAGTAGTTCTGTGTTCAAAGCTGCACCTGATGTATGACCACGTTATAGAGAAAATAGTTTAGACTCTTCATGCAGTCTTGTTAAGTTAATGAATATTGAATGGCAATAACTATTCTTGTCCTATTTCTACTATATTTGCAATCATAAAGGAGCTTTTACAATTTGAGTTTAAAATACTGTTTACAGAAATGCAATTTAGAGCTAATTTAATGAAAACTTTTCTGAAACTTGCTGGACATCTCAAACAAAATAGTTTTTTTTTTTTTTGGTTCTTTTCTAACCAAACTTGCATGGTAGGAGGATAAACTTAGTTAATCGGTCAGCCATAATCAGACTTCTAGATGTTCTAAACTTTTTCATTTTTGCTCTGACAAAATTTTGTGTGATATAGTGCTATGATTTTAAGAAATTGGGCCTTTTTACATATACATTTCTGGGGTTCCACTGATTTGGAGGATGCTGTATATTCCAAAGTGAGTAGGTAAATAAGGGCAATTAAACATTGATTCCGTAGATTTGTCAATCATGTATTTGCATCTTGAAACAAAAGTGGATCTTGTTCATATTTGTCCCTGTTTGACTCAAACAGGTGGATTTTACTCACTGCATTTCTGATGCTGAACAATTATTTACTGGAGGTTTAGATGATCTAACCTTTCACAATAAATGTGATGTAATGTGATATTTAGATTTAATTTGGAAACAACCTTCACTTAACTTCATTTAAACTTTATCAGATATTTAAAATATGATTTATTGGATGCACCTACTTTGATAGCACTTCTGATGGCACATTTTGGGGCGATGCGGGAACGGCGTTAACGCTCCGCTGTTACATTTCTTGGCAGATTACCAGCTCCGGACGAACTAAAGGGCACAGCTGCTGCTGCTAGACGAATGGGTAGTTTCTCCTTCTGCCTGTCTCTGTCTCCTCTGTCTCCATTTCTCCAGCTTAGCGTCAGGAGACGACAGCTGAGGACAAGAGCAGGAGGACATCTGAGCATTTCCTCCCACTGTAAATGGTAACTGGAAGTCATGTCTTCTGCATTTACAATCCTCAAACACGGAAGAAGTGTTTCATCACCTCTGACCTACATTTCATCGAAGGGTTTTCCAGGACTCTAGTGCAACGTTTTTATTACATGAATAATAAATTAACCTTGGTTCAGAGTTCTGCTGCTCCACATTTAATGTCATATTTCTTTTGATTTAGTGCACAATTTTAGTAAGAACTTGACATTTTAAGTGTTACTCATGATGTGATGTTTTGTGTGTGTAACATGTAAATTAACTGATTACATGGAGTGGAGCAGCTCTGAGTGAAAGCAGGTTTTTATTTCCAAGAGAGACATAGATAATGGAGATTTGTGATATGATAAATTTAAAATGTGCCATGTGCTTCCAATTTCTCTTCTTCAGTGGAGAACATTACCTTGTTGCTTTATGCAGGATCGTAACCACAGCTTTAAATCAGTCGGCTCATTAAGCTGTCAAAGTCCCCATTCCCCATATTTTTTGTCATTAATATTTCGATCACTTTGAAACATCACTGTGATACAGTTTTATCTCTGATATATATTCTGCCTGAACTGCAATACAAGTTCAGAGCCCTGAAAATGTCTGCCGTCACCACAGGCACTGTGAACATAATCCTCAGTGCAATGAAACCAACACCAGCAACCAGGTCAATGATTAATAAGGCACAATATTGTCAGAGGCATCGACTGTAAGATAAAACCCACTGACTGAGGTTATAACCTTGTCCCTGTTGTTGAAATCTGCTTTACAGCTTTGAAACTCTCCAGGAAGAAGCCTGAGAAAAAAAAAATCTTGATCTTATCTCTTGTTTTTACAGCATTATTTTATCCAGTTTGGATTCAAGCATCAAAGAACAAATGGGTTAAGAAGTCTTAACAGTGTGATGGGAAGGGCTAAGGTAGAATAGCTTTTTCTTTTTCCTCTCTTTTTTACTTCACAAAGTTTTGACTTTGTAAACTTGTAACTCTTACCAGTACTGTTTTCTTTTGCTGGCTTTTGACGTCTGGCTTTTATGATTCTTTCATAGATTTTGCATCATGTTACTTCATCTACACTGCTTTAAACAGTTGGTTTTAGAATATTTTTTAAGGGCCTCTATTGCAATCATTCCTTCGTCTTGGATCAGAACAAACATAAGTGGCCCTTTTGTTTTTTTAAGTGTGTGATATTGTCTGATTTATTTATCAACTGCTTGTCCATAGGAAACAAAGGGATATATTTGGAAATAAACAATTTTTTTGTAACCAGTCTTGAAAGTTTGCTTCCTTGCTTCTTTGACCAACTCCTACTTTGTAAATAATGTCAGAAAATTACCTACATACCACTGTTAGAAATTCATTCATTTAATTCTCCTTTCTCTGCAGAGATGATCTTCCATTGAACTATTTGCGACTCAATGTATTTATGTTACACCTTTTGTCCATTAGTAAAAGATTGTTCTTTAAAACTACATTATTTCATTCTAATTCAGAAAGTGATAGCATATTTTCTTAGATGTCTTCACCGCTCTCTTATTCATTCATTATGTTGTTGAACGCTGTTTTGCCATCAGCTGCAGATTTATGTTTTCTATTCTGAGCAGATTTGCACACCTGGATTTGGCAGTTTATTTCTTTCAGTCTGGCAGAGCCTTTTGAGCTTTGTCAAACTGAAGAGATGGGCCACTCAAAAACAGCCAGATGATTATTTTCTTTAAGTGCCTCTCAGTATATGTGTGTATTCATCCCTGTCAACCCTGAAAAATACGAGTGTGTCTGAGACTCGCTCTAGCACCACCATCCTGCACTTTAGGGTTGTTTTGGCGAAGTGCTGGGCACTTGTCAGACCAACAGTAATGTGCAAAAGTCTTCAACCAGCTGTCCTTTCCATGGATTTTGCTTCAGATAACATTTAAACATTTCGGACAGTGGTTATTTATGCATTCGGAAACTCTGTAACAGCACCTAAAAAGACCGAATCTATCTCTGTGTGTCTGAATCATACTAACAACACAGAAGCCTCTGAAATGCAGTCAGAGGTATCGGTTTGTAGGTGTGGTGTGGGAGGGTGTGCAGGCACCACACACCTCTTGCTAATGATGCTGTTGTCTGTCAGCTTGAGCTCCTGTGTAAGCACACACCAATGTGTGGCTGGAGGAGTCCGATCTGAGTGAGTTAGCTACTGCAGTGGCAGTTTTATAGGTACACCATGTCATCACAATCAGTTTGAAAAGGCGTTTAGTTTGACTTTGTAATTTTTTTTTTCACCCAAAATCAATTTACTATCAGCTTGTCAATAAATATCTTAGAGGATTTTATTTCTTTGTCTCTGAATCATTAAAGTCACAGAAATGCAAGAAACAGGGTCAGCATTGGATTCATGTGTGTGTTGTCCTTGGAGCTCTGTTGTCTACTGGTTGTGACTAATCAGAACAGACAGACTTTTTCTTCTTGCTTTAAGTCCTTTTCTGGTTGGTTGCTCAGTCGAGCCATACATTTAAATCTCCAATGAAGGCAGGTGCCTCTACACTTTTTCCAATTAACAATTATTGAGGCCACTGAGCCCCAGGGATTGCCAGAAGCTTTTTAAATTCTCTTTTGCTCTTGTCAGGGTCTATACTTTACCACCGTTTTATCAGTCGGGTCTGCTGGGACTTTCTTGGGCTTTATAGCTTACTTTCTATCCTTAAATGCATTGATTTATTGGGTCTTACAAACACAAGTGTGTGTTCCCCCAAAATTCCATACAAGTTCATATAGAAATAGATTTTAAAACAAAAACTATGTAACTGACCAACACTTTAGGCTAACAATGTCATAATCTTCTGAATATTATTTTTTTCTGAATATTATTTTTGAGCCGCTACTTTTTTTCCCCACACTTTGAACCATGCGGCTAATAGCCCGGTGCGACTTTTCTGTGGATTTTTCTTCAACCACCAGGGGGCTCTTTAGCAAGAAGTGAATCATTGGAAGTCAAACTTGGAAATCAAAGAAGAAAATGTTGATTTAGAACAAGCACATGCTAGCAGCAGGCACGACGGAGAAATGTTTTCAAACTCATACCAGCTCATCATGGAACCCACACGAAGAAGTTCATATGATTTTAAGTTGAAGACTATCAAGCTGGGAGTACAGAGTGACAGCCGCTGCATGTAAGCTCAGCGTGAACGAATCCATGGTTGGGCGGAGGTGACGCAAGGCTGCCTCTTTAATAGCAGATTTGTTAAGGACGCAGACCTCCGCTGCGTCCTTGTGGAAAACCGAGAATGGCAGAGATACCAGCGGCTTATATCTGTAAGTTTCCAGTAAAAAAAAAAAAAAGACTTTGTGGGTGTGGCTTATAGTGAGGTGCGCTCTTGTGCCATCCCTGGACACGTTTTATACAAGCAGCAAAATCACAAAAGCTTTTATTTTGTTTGTGTGTTCAGGGGGGAAAAGTGGTACTAGCCTACACCAGTCCCTAAAGATCATGGCCTTGTGCATTGTTCTTTCAGTCTGCTGTCTGAACAATGGTTAACTGTTTGACCCTGTTTGTCTCAAGGCAGCAAGATGTGTTTGTGTTCAGACAACAAAGCGGCATGATCTGCATGAATGCTCGGATTAAAAACAATGGAAATGTGTTGTTTATCTGAGATGAAATGAAACTGAATGGCTTGTCAAACTTTTAACAAAAGTAAAATTGTTTTTGTTCATTCAAAATGTTATGCCAGCTGCAAGAAAGGAAAAAAAAAACTTCCTGTTTATCAAAGCATCTCTGATTTTCAGCTCTTCTCTTTCTTTTACTAAACAGACCTCATTACTGCAGATGAGGCCCCAATCTGTCTATCCAATTCAGTTCTGAAATTTCACTTGGAAGGATGTTTCACTAAAGTAAAAAATTCTGGTCAGATGTTTACAAGCACTCCATATTATTTTGGACTTTTAATAATGCATTCAAGCTCTGACTTTCATAGTGTGATGTTGTTGTCCCAACAACCTCAGAGGCTTTCTGACATTTTTGTGTTTGCAGCCGTCCCCAAGGCTGCTGGTATTACTCTGGCTGTATATTTTACCACTGCTGGTTGGTTTTCTGGCACAAGTCTGGCATTTAAGAACATTTTCAATAGGGTTGATGTTGAACCTTTCCCAGAAACTTACTGTTTTGCTGTTTTAGTTTTTCCAAAACCAGTTTTGATGTGCGTTGGGGATCATTGTCCTGATGAAACACTCAAAGTATCAATCATCTAACCTTCTGTACAGCATAGAGAGATTGCCAGTGTTTGGAAGACTTTCCTGTGATGCCTTAAATAAGGTGTGTTGAATGATGTGACATCACGCTGTTAAAAACAACACAGATTTCTGAGATGAACCAGGGATGTTGAGGCAGTGGGAGTGATAATTTCAGTTTCATCTGTCAGCTGGGAAGAATGACCATATAACCATTACTTATTTTCTCTCAGCTAATAGAAAACATAAATAAATGTGAAATCCAAACATCCTAAAAGAATATCCCAGCTAATGTAGATGTTTTCAGTACAGAGATGATAACATATATTCCTATCACTTGCAATTATTCCTTTTGGAAAAACATAAAGAAAGCAACAACAAAAAACTAGGAGCTAAAACAAAGTTTCGAGGAATTTCTCTATAGATCACTTTCTGACATGATCCAGTTTTTGATTTTTTTGAAGCAGAGACAATTTACAATAAATACAAAAGCAACTTGAAAAATAAACGTGCATGCTGTGTCAATATTTCACCCTGGAAGAAGAACTACACAACCACACTGATATAAGAAAAACTAAATTTGTTCACATTCCTGTCACTGAGTGTTGTGCTGAATAAACAAGAGCTTGAAAAACAGTTCATAAACACCACTTTTCATTGGAAATCTTTCCATATTTTATTCTCCCATTTGTATTGCAGATTGTGCTTTTATCCTGAACAATGATCTACTATTGAGCTGATATTAGTCAAAGGTTTTGTCCAGGGGTCAGATGAATAACATAATATTGAATGCAATACCTGCAAAATAAAGCGCACCCTTTAAACAAGCACATGTTACTTTTAAGACATTTATTACAATGCATTTAGCCGCTGCTCATAGCAACAGCTGCTATCACAGTTGCAACGTGCTGAACTGTAAAATGTTCGTATTGTCTCTGAATATTCAGAATTACTTAAAATAACATTCATCCTCTTATAAAAAAATGTCCTCTTTATACTTTAAGTTGATGCTCTTCATAACACTAACTTCTCATTGGTTGTATCAATGTTGGTAGAGATTCTATACATACATAAACATAATTAAAGGCCAGATTTCATACAATTTAAATGTTTTAAACAATATTAATATACAAGTATATACAGTCCCAACCAGATATGTAGCTACTCTGTATAAAAAAGATACATAACCATTTTTTCTCACTGACATTAAAGCAGGTCATTATCTTCCAAATTTCCAGATTATGGAAACTGTGTTTTTTCTGGGTGTTTTTTTTTTTTTTTTTACTTTGTTCAAATCAGAGGTTTATGTAAATGTCCCTGGTATTTGGTACAATTTTCTTTTACCACAAATAAGTTGTCACAAACATTTTGGGTGACTTAAACGGGATTAAAATCAGGGGTGTAAAATGGCCGCTCCAGAATATTGACATGATCACTTTATAACTAGTCTTGTAAATGATACCAAATGTGTAAACCAATCAGGACAGGCCATTCTCTTCCTGGTATTTTGACAAATTTCTCTTCATTTGTCCACAATGTCACACCAGGTTTTAGCTGTTGTCCTAAAATATATGTCTCATTCTTACTCAATTTTGTGATGCTTCCAAAGCCATGACATGATTTCTCAAATTGTTTAAAGGCATATTATTCTATGTGAACTTCTGATTTTGATAAAAGCAACAAGTAAAACATAATGTTATCTTAGCTAACTTATGATGGCACAAAATAGTTATGTCTTTTTATACAGTGTATGTAAATAACTAATTTCAACTGTATTATTTGTATTATTGTCATTATTGTGCTTCACTGTTATAAAATATTTTCTTTGCTCTGTAGTTGATCAACTTCATATACATCTTCCAAATTTGTTTCATCTTTCTTTCATGCACATTTGAATGAAGAAAAGAATGGATCTTGTTTTCTTTTCAAATCTTTTGATCAGATTAAATTTTTCTCCAGTAAACTTGAAACAGGAACCATCCAACCAACACGGCTTCATTGCAGTCGGACCTCATATGAGGTTGGCCAAGCTGGAGGCGGTCTCCCTGCGAGCGTGGCGGTCCATGTGTCCTGACACGGTAAACACATTCAGAACTCGGTCTACAAGTCTCCGTCCGTGTCTCGTCCTCCCCAGCAGGACAGCCACCACCGTGTATATCCCAACGCCCACGACGGCGACTCCTCCACCCGCCAGCAAAACCACTCCAGAGATGTACATGTCATTGAGGGCTTGGCCCGGCTTCGGCATATGGTGAACCAGCGCTAAATGCAGGAGAACCCCTCCACAAATCAGCAGCGACATCCCCGTGATCAGAACCACCAAGACGTCGGACAAGCCGCCGCTCTTCAGCATGTCTATCTGGTGTCGACTCCGGACGCAGTTCATGTCCTGCACGGCCGAGCTGAGCAGCTGCTTGAGCAGGACGCCCAGGGCCAACAGGCACAGGGCCGTGCCTGCGCCGAGCCGCCATTCGCTCGATACGCTGGTGGTGGTGGAGAGAAGGCCGACGCCTCCGAGTCCGCAGCCCAGGATTAGGAGCACCGAGACACAGTAGCAAAGTAAAGACCGCCCAGGGTCTCTGAACCACCACAGCTCCACCTGCTCCTCAAGGATGCTGTGCTGAATTTGGGCCGGGTCCGCCGGACCGTTAAGGCCCAGATCTGGGCTTCTGTCTTCATTCAGAGGGGGGAAGTTGTCCAACTCTGGCATCCTGCTGCCACTCCCAACCAGCTGAATATGGACGACAGAAGAATCCACCAATGACCTTGGTCTTTTGTCAGATTTCTTGATGACAAAAACAAAAGAAGATTCCAGATGATTTAAATAAAAATATTCATAATTCTAACTGTGGAAATCTAAAACGCTACAGGATTTGTAAGCCTCCTCTAAGCCCAGTGTATTTGGATCTTATCAGCACCGGTGTGTACAAAAAGGTCCCAGAAAAGTCATCTTAGGTCGGCTGCCTCTGTGTGAATGAAAATCTTTATAGCCCACAGCCAGTGGATACAAATTGTCCTTTACTGCATCAATATTCAAAGCAAAGAATCCGGGCAGCAGCAGCAGAATTTTTAGTTTGTCCCTCCACGGCGGCAGCAGTCACCTGGAAGATAAGACAGACATATATTCAGTAGTGTGTGGGGTTTATTTTCTCATGGGTGCCCTCTCTGCCACTGATTCTGAGATCTGTGGCAAGCACGCTGCAATGACTGACTGGGTACATTTATTCTGTTCCTAACCAGACAATAAATCATTGCACAGAAATAGATCCAGTGCTCCTCCATCTTTCTTCCCCACCAAGCATTTAGGCATTTACTAAAATGCCTAAATGTGCACAAAATGTTAAATCAGGTTAAATTTTGAAGTATTAAAGCGCCACAGAAAAAAAACAACACTTCGTAAAAGTGTCTGGTCGGCACATAATAAAGAATCTTGATCTTCTAATGCTGAGTAAAGGAAAAACTTTCAGCTTCATTCCTTTGCAGATTGTAAAATTGTGGATTTTTTTTTAATGAAACAAATGAAACAGATATTTTGCACACTGCATGATTAATATCTCACATTTGGTCAGTTCCTCTCCCAACACACTGGCACCTCTGAGTAAAATATTAGTAAAAGTTTTCTCCAGATTCTCCATCACAAATCTTCCACCATACATTACAGTGGAGATAAGGCTCATCTCATATTTATTGTTTGATTTTTGTTTTATTGAGTGATTATGGTTGTTAGACAGAAAAAGCTTTCTCATGACATAATATAGAAGAAATCAACATATAGTTTGCATCTATAGATCCCAGAATGACAGTCTTTGCTATGGATTTTTATTAGTAATCATTGGAGATTTGGATATCATCATCCTGCTCATTGTACAAGGTGTTAGGACAAACGTAGGTCATGTTATGTTGGTCACATAACATTATGACATGATTCTCGCGCAGTTTTTCTGAACACTCAAACTTCCTGTTCAGACTGTGTAAAACAAAAAAAAGGAAAAACAAACTTGTGCTGACTCTAGCAACCTTTTCTATTTCTCATTATCACTATGGTAATGAGCTGCCACCACAGCGGCGGCTCAGTAAAAAGAAGGATCAGCTTCCTATGGAATAAACAATTTGCGTTTAAAGACACAGATGAAATTCTGGAGCGAATACATAAACTACTTTTTACTACAGTTTTTATTTTTATTTTTTCCAAACAAACTCATGCAAGAATATCAGCTGAGTAGTAATATCTTATGTGCATTGCCGATGCCTTATGAGGGATTAAATTATCCTCCTTATATATGGCCCAATACTTTCAATCCCATTTTCTCTCCTTCTTTAGTCATTTCCCCGATGCTCAGCAAATTCTGCCTCTGCGACGTTATTTGTAACCTTATCCAAGCCCCTTATCAAAATCATGTTAACACAAACAGTGCACACTGGAAGACTAAACAGCCACAAGGTTATGGCAGTCAACAGCTTGCCTTTAAAAACCTGTCAGCGGCTCTGTTTCCATCAAAGTCACTAGTGCGCAGCATGGCTCTGTGCGCGCCGACGTAAGCTGACAGGAGTTACAGCTTGTCCTCGCCAGTTGTTGATCTCGCAAACACAAATGTCGCTCCGGCAAACACAAATCTATAACAGTCTGAGTAAACAAAACATGATCTTGCATTCAGGTTTAAGATTGGAGGTTTTTTTTTTTTTTTTACCTACTCCATCTTTGGGACCAAACGCATTTCTTTTCTGACTTTTTGTTGGAAGAATTATTTACAAAACACGCCCAAAATACTAAATGCAAGATCAGACAGGTGTTGCATTGCGCTGATGCAGAGCAATAGCAACCTGACACGGGGAGATATAGGGTGCATAACCAAGGTGTGAAATGAAGAGTGAGGTAATTACAGCAGAGCAGGGGGGTGGGAGGTGTTTATTGGCAACAAGCTGTCCTGGAAGCTCTTCACATCCTGTGTCTGATGAATAATTAGGCCAAAAACACACGCATGCCTGGTGTGTGTTTATAGCTGCCAACAGTTGTAAATGAATAGCGAAAGGTGACAATATGAATGCAGCGTCACTTTATCACTTTTATGGTGTGACTGCATTGTGTTTGTCAAAGAAAGACATAAATGAAGATACATTTAGCGTGCAAGTCATGTGTGTGAGTGTGTTTGTGAGTCACTAATTAATCCCAGCTGGCTTCAGCTCAGTGTCAGTGACAGGTAAGGCCACAGAAATAGCACCGTAATTGAGTTGTATGTGTGTGTGTTTTTCTTAGTGTCTGAAAGGTTGAGCCACCCAAGGTGTAAAGCTGAGAAGAACCATCTTTTATACTGAAGCACCATCTACAGCTAACGTTTACTGAGCCTCCTTGATTTATGCTGCACCGTTTCATGAAATATTGTTTTTATTTCCTTCAACAGCCCCGAGAAACATAAAGCAGAGAAGCCACCGGATGATTGAACCAGAGGCAATGGTATGCAACAAAGATCATAAGATAAAATCGAAGCCTTAATGACACAACTGTATCTTACTTATGTTGTGTTGGCCACAGTCTCTTCACCACAGACACACAGAGAGGCACAACCGCTGGGCTCTGTCTGCTTTTCTACTTTTATCCATTATGTGACCTCTAAACTCTGTCATATCAGCTGTGTCAGATTGGTGTCATAAATATCAGTAGAACAGCACTGACTCACTGCTTCACTGGCCTACTTTAAAGGAGCTGAAAGCTGATGCAGAGAAGCAAAAAAGTAATAAACTATTGGACCTAGACGTCCAAACATGTCTGTGCTGGGCTCATTTGAGCATTACTACAAGGAGCTGATGTTTTTTGTTTAGCTCATTCTAGGCTCCAGAAGAGTAATAAGCATTCCTGTTTGACACATCTGATAAGAGCTTTTAATATGGTGAAGAAAGGAGCAAGAAATCTCCTGTGAACCAAAATAACCTGTAAAGCAAAGACAAACAAGCAGTCCATCTATGTATGTCAAACTGAATAAGTGTATTATTATATTTTGCCAAACGACGTTTTACAGATTATCTTGAGTTATATGATTGTTTTATTACCATCAGATATAATAAAACAGATGTGGCCAGATTCTTGTTCTGTTTGCCATTTCTTATATTGCAAAGATTTTACCTAATATTGTGACTATGATGACACAGATAAATGTAGATTCTTTTAAATGCATTTCACAACATGACTGATGCAAAAGAAACCTTAATGTTTAAAGTGAGAACTTCACATCTTAGTAGTTATTTGTTTGTCTCTATTAATCCACAGCATTTCAACTATTCATTTGTTTTGTTGATACTAAGAACTAATAACTCAAACGGTATGACTAAAGGGAAAATGCCATCATATTTTGGACTTAGGACTTAAATCATACGTGGCGGATGAGCACAAATATCGCATGTGTAACCAATACTTCTAAAAAGGAAATGAAATTCTTTCACCTACAAAAAATTAGCGTCCCAATGGAAATGTGTTGAATAAGTTCAAGTGAGCTCTTCCTCTTTTCTAAAGGTTGTGCTACACCAGAAAAGTACGTGAAATTATTGAAAGTAAATGGAGGAAGAGACTGGACTTTTCCTCATCCTTCCAAAAAACAGTCTATTTGAACTGTGTTTCCTCCTGAACAAGCCGATCCACCTCCTGTCTGTATACAGACTGATCACTGTCCTGGATCAGACCAGAAGCAGCATTGACATCTGCAAGTTTCACAGATGGTTCCAATGAGGAGCAACCATTTGTGTAAAGAGAGAAGGGCGTGGGGAGAGAACGCATCCCTGAGGGACACCGTTGCTGCTTCTGAGACATTTGTTGCTGAATAACAATTATGGAGTCTTACACAGAATCAGGAGAGCTTAGGCTTGAAGAAAAATCCTTCAACTCCCTTCAGGGATAATGATGTCACAGCAAAGACAGATAGCAATAACTGTAAGTATATTTTGTCCACATAAAGTAACAATGCTAGTCAGAATGGGAGAAGAAATTGCAACATCTATTAGGTCTTAAAGATAGTACTCTTTAGACAAGATTTCTAATGGCCTCCTTCCCTTCACTCAACAAAGTGCCATTTAAATGTTTCTCTTTAGAAATGTGGGCTTTAGTATTTTGTGTTAAGCATTTTTGCTCAACATCAGTATTTTCAATGCAATGTCATCGTTTTTGCTTCATCAGCTTCGGCTCCATGTTCAGTTGCCTTGCACTCAAATTATTCCTTACTTAAACTATCACTAACTGCTGATCACATCAATGTCTTTTACTCCCTGAAGTACCTTTAAAAACCAAAAGAAAACTGCACACCTCAAAACTTGTGATTAAATGACTGCTGCTAAAAGATACCATTTTTAAAAATGTTTGTCTCTTAGCTGACAGGAATAATAAATGTGTTCCAGATGCTTCAGTATAAACTGAAGTGAAAAAAATCAGACATTAATAGTCCTAACAATCTTTGTTATGCTAATTCACAGAGAGTGAAGATGACAACTCTCAAAAGACATTGTAACTGTAAACCATGGACACAGAGTATCATTCTGTCTCCTTTTCTCTGCTTCCCCTCTATGTTTCCAGCCTACTAGGTCATCAGAGGAGCTGTGCCTCAGAGTAAAACACTGTATGCTGCACTCCAATTACCTGGGAAGCTTTGGGATGCCGGTATTCCCCTCTCTGTTATGTTGGCCAGCTGGATTCATTTCACTGGCTATTAGTACTTCATTTATTGTGGAACGTGGCTCTCTTAAAATTGGTTGCCTGGTATTGTATGCTCATCTGAGTCCTGATCATCTGCAGAAAAATGTAAAAAAAACAGGATCCAAACAGGCAAAGTTTGGCATCGGGAAAATGAATCTGATAACGCTCCTGTGCAAAGTTAATACTCATGTAATTATTGTATTGCATACATGAATGTCGCAGGTAACAAGAGGGAAAAGCACACCCACAGCGTGTGAAGTCCCACAAGATTTCTATCTTCTGGTTTCCTCAGGTGAAACAAATTATTGACTCAGTTCTCTCAGTCCGTTTCCATTTGGTGCTCACTTCTATCTAAAATTAGTGTTCAGAGTCTGTGTGTCATAGAAAAATGGTTTTCCTCCTGTATCTTTGGTTTCCTCATCAAGTATTTTGATGACACCTTGCCCAGACAAAAAAAAAAAAAGCTAGAGCAAGATTTTTCTGTCAAACGCCCAAAGTAAAAACATGCCAAAGGGAAAACATGAGCCGAACTTCCCGCTGCGCGCGATTTTATCCGAGAGCATCGACTACAGCTGATGGGGAGTCCACAGGAGTTTGTGTGACGTGTTGCCGTGGTGACAGTGTGATGCTCTCCTTCTGCTCTTCCTGTTCCTTTTCGTCACGCTCACTCTCACTCCAACCCCCGCCCCTCTCCTTTACTCAGGCGTTGAATCTCTTGGCATCCCCACGGGCGAAGAGCGGGGTCAGGGTTGGCTCCATCTGTCTATGTGATGGGCACTGGTGCCAAGCGCCACAGGGGCTGGAGGGAGAGGAGAGCAGGCTCGTGTGGACTGGTAGGGTAACGGATGTTTCTGAGCTGTCATGTGGGACTTCAAATGGGGGATAAGGCTGGGAAGTGGATTGAGGCTGAGGGGGAGGAATAGGTGTAAAGCGGTTTGAGAAGAAGGGGCTAAGGATGAAGGGAATTGCTCAGGGCTAAGGACACTGCTTTTCTTGGTGGATTCTGTTGTTGTCGGCCAAGAGGAATGATGCTGAATAGGTCTTTATGTAGACAAGCTGGATTTTTCTTTTTCTCCCTCTCTCTCTCTCCCGATACAATGGACAGGCGAGGACCTCGGGGAGCCTCACTGTCCGGAAACGGTGCAGAGACAATGTCCGAGTCAGAGTCACTGTCCTCTCTGTCAGGGATCACAAAGGAAAACCTAAGAGAGGCAGAAAGACAGAAATACTTTTAACCAAAACAGCACCTTCTGTTCTGTAGCTGTCTCTGAGGTTCTCTCTTACATCTTATCTTATCTGAAAGTGTACACACTGACGTGATACAAACAGGATTTTGTAATTGTTACACAAATCATTTTAGAAAGTTTTCCGTCTTAAATGTCACATATCATGAGTTCTTCATCTGGGAATTCAAAAACCTGGTTGCATAACTGTGAACGCCCTTAAACTAATACTTTAATAAAGAACCAACAAAAGTTTGAACATGGGAGACAACTCAGCATAATCTGCAGAAAAGTTGAAAACCCCTTAGAAGGATTTGACAACTACTGATCATAAAGTATTTTGTAAACTTGCAAGACAATAATTGTATATAATACAAGTTATATAGTAGAGTTTTTGGGATGTAAAAGGGTTTTCTGTCATGAGATCTATGGGTATTAAAATATAATACTTTTGAATAAAGTCAGGTCTGTCTAGTGAAGTGCCATCCAGTCTCTGTAGTGGTTTAAGGTTTCACTATGAACATGGAAATGTGTTACCCATGAAATCCTGATGTAGCTATGCTTAAGACTTATTTTGATGTTTTTAGATTCCATGTTTCTACATTTAAATAGTTGGCCATAAAGCCAATGTTTGTATCAAATCAGGTTTGAAGCATCCAACTATACTCTCTCCAACTATAAACACATCTGGGCAGTAGAAGACTTAAATGACAGTGGTAGAAAACAAAGAGGCACATCACAAACCCAGTACCAGTGTATTTTGTCCCACTTCTTTAATAACCTTTATGGAAAAATATCTTAACTTTTAGGATGGATGCTGTTAAATTTGAGATCTTGCAGGGATGCAGATCCTAATAGGTGAGTGATACTTTAACCCATCATATTGCGTTATGAGTTCAAATGTTTGTTTTTTTTTCTCTTTTTGTTGGTTTAACACCAGATGTGTATGCCCGTCAATCTCAGTTGCACTTTAAAGCCAGTTGTCTGAATTTCAGAAAATTATCACCATTTTATGTTTCATGGAACAATTCAATGGAGCTAACTGTGTGATTATAGACTTTTGTGAAATTTAATTAGATTTTAAACTTCCCATTTACACAATTGTCCCAGCCAGATTAATTGAGACATCTACTGACTAAGATATTTTCTCAGTTTTTGGTTAAAAACAGCCTCTGAGCAGCCCAGGAAGCTAACCACTTTTTTCCCACTGACACGCTATCATGCAAGCACATGCACACACACGTTTGTGTGGCTATCTTTGTGGGGACTTTCCATTGACTTCCATTCATTTCTACAGCCTAAACCTTTTCCCTTCTCCTAGCCCTAACCCTAACCATTACATACTTAACCCTAACCCCCCAAAAAACTCAATTCACACTTTAATCTGACCCCTGACCCAAAAAGAGTGTTTCTCCTTGTGGGGACCAGGCTTTGGTCGGCATGGAGAACAGTGGGTTCCCACAACGTATTATATGTTAGGACAATGGTCCCCACAAGGTATTACAAATGCACACATGCACACATACACACATTTATCTCCATCTTTTTCCCCTCCTACACCTACTTATCTGGCATAAAGCTGCAGGTTTAGGCACCTTGCTCCTGTGCTCCTCTGTCTCACCACCAGGCCTCCTCTCAGTGGCCACTCTGTGTTTCTCGTTTGTGCTGCCTGTTGGATTGTTGGTGCTGCAGACAAGGTGAGTAGATGGGGGAGGTAAGATTGCCTGCCACTGCCACAGATCCTCATCTGGATCCAAGTAAGAGATTGTCTGACTCAAATGCCCTTGCGGAATAATATATGCTAACATAAACAACTGTTTTCCTGTGTCAACATTATCTATTCTACCTCAGTAAGGTCTTACGGAAATGAATGTCACCAGTAAAAGCCTGGATCTTAAAAAAGGTAAGACTGCTTATATCAATTTTTATCAGTTTAATATAAGAAAACTGTCAGTTTCTGTTGATGAAGATAAAGTCCAACACTATCTGATTCAATACAGTGCTGGTTGGAGGTCATGTCATACATTTTATGTACATTTATTATTTTTTTCAAGGCCAAAGAAGATGCCATCAGGCATAAGGTAAAGTACAGCAAGGATCAGTCAATCACATAGGTATTCACAGAGTCAGACACTCAGGCATACCCTCACTTCGCAATAAACTGGCCAAATATGTTTTGAGGCAGAGGGAGGAGATCTGTGTAGATACTCCCTGGTGACCCCATCCTCCCCACTTTTTCTTTGCACAATGACAGGAGGCTGTTAAGTGCATAATGTACATTTTTGTTTTCCTGTCAAAATAGCAGAAGCAAAACTTTACATGTTTAGCTTTTATGATAGCAAATTGTGCCTATTAAGAATTAAAAACAACACTGTGCTTTTGTTCTTTTCACAATAACACTTCCAGCCTTTCATTTTGTACCTGTATCTGAGTCAATGCGTACCTATGTACTTAACCATTGCATAATCAGTTTATTTGTCTTGGTAGTTAGGTATGGTGATTCATTAAAGAGATAAGTAATCAGAGGCATTGGGTGGTTCAGTTGGCAGAGCATGAGCACCTTGTGCAGAGGCTACAGTCCTTGACGTCGTTGTCTTGGGTTCGATTCCTGGTCTCAGACCGTTTGCTGCATGTGTTCCTCCTCTCTCTCCACTCTATTTACTATTCAATAAATGACACTAGTGTCAAAAAAGAGATCATCATAAAAAAGATTTAATCTTGTTAAGAATTTAATCTTTTGTATATCATTTACTGAGTATTTGATATTAAACTCAATGTCCATTTACTGTGGTTTTAATCCCTGTTTGGACCAGTAGAGTCTTATCAAATATGAGAGATTAGGAGCCCTGATCAACCCAAAATGACTTTGGATGACTTCCTGCAGACAGATATAATTCATACGGGTCACGTAACCACATTTTCTAGCACTAACATGTGACCAGATTATTAAAAAGTACTTTATATCATAGATAATCAAAGATGATGTGGAGTATCCTTAAGGCTGGTACAGATTGGTGCACAGCTGGTACATTACACAGCTGGTATCCAGAACAATTCTGGGTACAAAATGATCAAAACCGTAAAAGTACAGACTTGCAAATTAACTAAATGACCAGGAGTTTTATCCCCCTAACCCATAAATACACTTAAACAACTGATAATCATAAAGTTGGATTTAGTGGTTGGTCTTTGATATTTAAACTGAAGAAGCTGCAGGTTGTAACAGTGGTGATGTGACTGACATATAATTACGCAACAGACTCTTTTTAAACCGTCAGTAACGAAAGAGAGTGATGCGTATAACTTGCGGCTCATAGACCCAATGGGTGTCTCAGTTATTCTCAATTTAAAAGAAAAATCTAAAAGATAAAAACGCAGGCCAGCCAGTTGCTCCCTATGGCCATGTACAGCTGTGAATATTAGAACAGCAATAAATTCACCAATTAACATGCAAGTCTCCTTCTGCCACTTTGCTGCTGATAATGGGTGAAAGACTGCTTTGTTCCTAATATCACCTAGCATTGCTTTTTTAAATCCACTTCTGCGCACTTAAAGATTTCAAGATGATATAGGAGATGATTGTAGATTTCTAGTGGAAATGTTTGGAGCAAGATGCTGCAAATCTTCTATAAATCTCCTGTGGAATCTCCTGCCATCATCTGTTGGGGTAAAAGCTTCTCAGGCAGTGGCTTCAAAAGGGTAAATGAGGTGAAAAAGAATCCTGGTTTAGTTCAGGACACTACTGTAGAACCTCAGGAGAGTACTTCATAAAATGAAGAACATTATGAAACACCCTGATGAACCTGTTCATGACAATGATATAGAACAACTGAGTGTCTTCAGTCAGAGGCTTCTAATATACCTCTGTAACACAGCCTTCTGCAGGAGCTCCTTTGTTAACTGGACTATTCTACTGTTAACGGATATTCTTCAAAAACAGCACAGTCTGAAATTTTAAAACTTTATCTTATTTCATATAAAATCCAAAAAGATAACTTCAAGCTTTTTCTGGCATCTGGATGAAGTTATGCTGACACAAGCAAGATAACTGCAGTATAAAAATCTGCCAAAATTGGACTGATATAATTTAAACTGACTAAGTTCTTTAATTAACATGAAGTTTTGATTTTTAAAAGGGAGAAAATGGGAATTATTTTAAGAGAAATCATTTCCTGTCATCATCATTGCACCCACATAGTGACATTCTAGGCGAGAGAAACTGTGGATAACAGAACTATTAGTAATTAATTCACTTTATAAATCACATGTTTATTGAAAAGTTATAAGCTTGTTCAACTGTTGAAAAAAGGAAGCAAGTAAGATAGGAGGCAGTGCAAACATATGGAAGAAAGTGCTCTTGTCAGACGGGACCAAAGTTAAGCTTTGTGGTTTAAATACAAAGTGCATTGTATGTCAAGTAAAAAATAAAAACATATATAAAAAGAAAACAGTGAACACACTATCCTTGAAATGAAACATGGTAGCAGTATCACCATGTGGCCATCCTTTTCATGGGGGCAGGGTAACTTACAAATTGCAGACAGTGTGAGTTGTTTATATTCTTTCTTGCTAAGGCTTTAATTTTGAAATGATTTACTATGCCTAAAATTAAGCAGCCATTTCATCTATCCAAGCAAATAATGTTATAAGTGTTTTCTGGGTGGTTCAAGGGTAACAAAATGCTAACAATGCATTACTGAAGCGATGTTGGAACAAATTTAGGAGAAATTCTCTAAAAAATAAGTCATTGTAGTCTTTAGCAGGATTGTGTGAAACTGATTATGTTTATTAGTGGCCTTGTAATGTGCCCAGGGACAGAAATGAGCACAATCAATACGACTGTTGTTGCCCACACCCTACATGCTCGACTGTGTGCACATGCAAAAAATCCCTGGAGGATACCTCACATTATGATCTCCCCTTTACTTCCATTAGTGTATGCGATGTCCATCTCTTACACACACATACACAAATTTTGGTCTCGTAACTTCAACACACTCATTTACTGACTCACTTTGTTTTATTTTTTTCTCTGCTTCTTTCATCCTGCTCTTCTTATTGACTTCAGGCTGTTTCTTAACGAGGTCTATCACATGTTGTTTTCGGCCTGGCTTGTGTTTTAAGCGTTAGACGTCACCTTAAAAGCACTGAGGAGTGTTTTCAGAAGACTGAGGGTGACTGCATGCTTGTAAAGCCTATTTCATATGCCCTGTCATGATTAATCCGCCATCAACATTATGACCGATCTATAATAGCAGCCCATTGGGGGTCATGCCCGTGCAACCATGTATCGACCTGTTCCAATTGCAATATTGAATACAGCTTCAACAACACTTCCTTTATGTGTGTTTTTATGGATTTTCCACAATGCAGCAAAACTGATATGACAGTAGCCTTGTGAACTGATGAGATACAGAGTATTTCAGCATTACAGTAAGCACTTTGAGACTGCAGGCCTAGCCAGTGCAAAGGTTAGGGTGTAAAATTACTGACATGTTTTACGCCCTTGTTTTGATGGGACAGAACAGCAGTTTATAAAAGAAGGCAGAGGTATAACACTTCAGCTGGAAGAGGAACGCCATCCAGGTTAGTAAAATCTTAGAATGATTTTTATTGAAAATGCTAAAAAGTTTGTATTGTGTATATTTATTCCTGTCAGACAAATGACCCAGAAAGTAAAAACTTTTTGTAACAATGTTAAATGAACGTTTTGTGATGCATAATTCGAAGGCACATCATAATGGTTATTGCTGAGGTTTTCTTTTACACAGCTAAGCACGTTGAAGCACTTTAAAGATCATGCAATAAGCTCTAACTAGATCCTATTTGAAAAGAATAATTTCTTTTCAAAATAAACATAAAAACGAAAAGGAAAGATAGATAACACACAAAACGCACAAAAGACGAAAGGGTTAAGTTTATTATCCAAATAATTAAGTAACTAATAAAGCATATACACAAAATGAAAACCTTCAAAAAGCATTCTAATGTGATAGTAAAAAACTTACATCAAAGTTTAAATCAGTCAAATTAAATAAGTTTGATTTAGAAAGGAAAAAAAGTTAGACCCTAACAGCACAGCTCCATTCTTTAGGGATGCTGGGTTATTAAACGAGTCTTACCTGCGCACTTGGTTTGTCAGTCTGATGTCTTCCTTTCTGAGCCGTGAGGGTCCTTTTTTTAATATTCAGCCATGCGTGGGCTACGTAAAGTCCCACAGCTGTCTCTCGCTGAGCACCTTCAGCCTTTCGGACCAGGAGGTTCCGATCCTGGCGGCTGTAGTGCCCGTCTCGCTGCCTCCGTTGGCTGTCCGTCCGCAGACTCAGCGTCTCTCCTTCGCCTGCTCACCGCATCGACGGACTTCCCCCGTTTAATGCAGGTGTGGCAGCGAGCGGCGGCAGGGGACGCTGCTGGGTGGAGACAGAGGAAGAGGCGGCCAATCAACCGATGCTCTGCCGCGGGTCTTAGCGGGGAGCCCCGCACGTGACGAGAGCCAATAACATATAAAACCCCGAGGGGGGACAGATTTATTGAACAGAAGTCATTTTAACAACTCCAGACCATCTGTGATAGATAAGTCAGCCAATAGAATGGAATAGAAAAATCCTTTATTACCCCCTCAGGTGTAACAGCACCTGTGGAATAATAAAGTGGAATCAATAATCTCTGGACACTGACTGGATATGCATGACCTCCAAGTATTAGTTCTGGTATTCCGTCTTTTTTTTTTTTTTTTAGAAGCATTAATACAAATACAGAGGAGACCTGTAATAATGTGCAAAAGTAAAAACTGCAATTAAGAACTTTTAAGCATTAATCTCTTTGTGTTTTTAGGTATTTCAGACATCTTATGATTTGGGGCAAGCTATTAAAATTGTATGACAAAGCTTAGGCTATCTATAAGTGATCTATACATTTAAAATATTAACTTTATTATATATATATATTTTTTTTTGAATGAAGTTGTTTAGAGGTTTTACACACTGATTAAGTTTATCATTGTAGAATAATGGCTTCATCATTGTTTGAAAATAACCTTATGAACCAGACTACTCTGGCATGGTTAATATAAGATGTGCTGATTAATATTTTCATTGGTATTTAACATATTCCCTTTTGATCAGGTTCACCTTCATTTGGGCAATATGACATTTTCTTTAAGAACATGGCTTGGTCTGAGTTTGTGTTACTTAATTAGTTCAGATTTTAAAGCTTTTATTAGTTCAGATAATCTAAAAGTTTAGTTTGAAATTTGCAGAGGAAAGTAATATTTGGCAAGGCTCTTTTTCAAAAATTTACGTATAATCACACATGAAGGGTTTTTCAAAATTATTAAAACAACATAATATGTGATAATAGAATATCTCTTGGAAAGTAGAAGATAGGAGTTCAGAAAGCATTCACGTGTGTGAACTCATCTCTGAATATGTGGCATTATTTGTGCCTCTTCATCAGTACAGCGGTAACAGTGTGGATCATATTCAGCATTTCAGCAGGTTTCTTTCTGGCAGTGCTTGTTCTTCAAGTTCGATATTTTCATCCTCATCAGGGCTGCGATCCAAAATTAGATCAAGTACCTCATTCATGGTTCGTCACTTACGTATTGTGGTGCTACCACAGAATTGTCATGTGCTGGCAGAAAAATGTTATTTATAGACCAAAGCTGCAGGAGCTGATTAGTGTACTTGTGTCGGTTACAGTATTGTGAATGTGAAAGAGAATCTGGGAGTGTGAAAGTGGGACTGCATCTGGATGCAGAAACACTTTTGTCGTTTTGTTTGTTCATCACACGCATCACAGCACCAATTTGTGTGGCAGCGTCTTCTCAGCATTTCATTTTTTTTTTTTTTTTTTGAAAGAAAATACCTCCTATGTCAGTTGGTTGGGCTGATAAATAACCTTGGTGTGTGTGTGATATAACACATTGATGAAGGCATCTCTGACTCCAAGACTGAATGATTGATTCTCTTTGGTTAGGCCAAGACTACCTCACATCCATTTAGCTGCTGATGTCTCATAATTGGAATCATGTAAAAACACTATTCTCCAGAGCTGAGTGTAAATTTAATAATAGTTCATTTTCAAAAAGGTAAACAAGAAAAGACAAAAGTATAGTGAACACCAACATGGCTATGTCTGACTATTTCCAGATGGAATAAATCTGCTTTACTAAACTTATTGTCACTTGCTTTTTTATGGTGAATTTTGCTAGCATTATCCTTCCCGGTATACGCTCCCATTTCTCAGATTCCCTGGAGACTTAACTCTATGGTGTTGGACTGGATGCATTTGCAATTATGGTATTTCGGTTAAATAAGAAATGCAGTTAAAATCACAGGCGAATAATTTAGTTCACGCGATAAGTCGTCAACAAAACATACCACGCCACGATCCTTCAGCTACTTCCTGTCATCTTATTCATGGTTTGCGCCAGTGGCAATGTCCAGTGCTTGATCATGTGACCTGTGTGTTGCCATTGCAGTTTTGCAAAGTAAAGTAATTTCAATATGGCCAAAAACCCAAATCATTCTATCACAACAGTTTTTCCAGTTAGTGGATTTATTTTCAAAATATTAAATTGTGCAATGATATGGTCAATTTAAATGCAGCTACATATATTTTATACAAAAATAATGATTTTATCAATCAAGTTCATTCATGGAAAATTGATTAATTTGATATATTTTACTTGAATTGGCTTTAATGACTTCTTATGTGTTAGCCCTACAGAGTCCACTATTTCTGTGGAAAACATTAAAATAATTTGAAAGCATAAACATTTCAAGACAAAACAAGTTGCAAAATTCGACTCCAAATATGGCCTTTTTTTCTCTGATGCCTGCTCTCTGCTTAGAGGTTGACAGCCTGTGAGTCTCAATGAGTTGTTTTCCTTCAGTTGCTCTTCGTGGCTGGAAGACTCCATCTGTGTCTATCATGTGAAAGCTCCACCTGGAAGACTTATGAGCAGAACTGTGACAGACTGTCAGCAGTAGTGACACTGGCATAAGAAAACATCACATTTCCTCCAAGAAGAAGCATGACTATGTAATCAAACAGCAGATTTCTAACAAAATAGATTGGCAGTATTTTGAGAGTAGGTAAATCAGAGATCCGTAGAGTAATGTATAAAAAATAGACTTTTGAAAAATATTGAAAAATAAGGAACATCTTGAACAAGCGAAGAAAGAAGGACATTGTTCATGATTAATGGAAACGACTAGGTAATTTATAATATCTGCACACACATAATGACTATTAATGGAATCTAGCCATATTTTGTCTGAACTCAAAACAAAGAGATATCTAAAACACACAGATTCTTATGCAAGCATAAATGATCACTTTGGGATCATTAAGGTGTTTTTGAATTTGTATTTGAAAAGAATTTTCTTAATAAAAATTACATATCAGAAAGTTATTTCAAATACAGAATGTTATAAAAATAAAACATAATTTGTTGGCTGACTTAAAAGTTCAACATCTGCTCTTTTATGAACTTTGCTTTTTGGCTTGTTTTTCAATTAACATTGTTTTTATTTCTACATTTTTTCTACTTCTGCTTCTTTTACTTTCTGATTTTAATTTTAGATTAATTTGTAATGCTTCCCCTCAAAGTGTTTGCACATTAGCTCTTATTTAAATTTGATTCATTTTCCACACCCAGTCCTAGTTTAAATTTCACAAAACCTTTAAACCTAGTTGGTCATCAAACAACCTATGATGCCCAGGATATTCTCAAAAAAGATTTTAAGAACTATCAAACCGTGACTACTGGAGCAACACAAGATGCACACACATGAATGAATTTTGCAAAGGCTCAGTAGATACACCAGCACTGATTGGCTCCCTGATCCTTGATCTAAAAGGACCAATATCTCATTTCCATTTAAATTAAGGCCACCTTGTCAGTAGGCTGATACTGCAACTGCCATCAATGATGGTGGGAAAAGAAACTTTGCTTCTTACCAATAAAAGTTCCAACATGATCTCCTCATCTATACCAGATATAGACTTTGATAAATCTAGTGACAAAAACTAAGATGATGCCTCTTAAAGTGAAAACAGCCCAACTGGTGCATAAAGTGGAAAAAACTAGAAAAATAACATTCGATCAAACTTAGATGATTTGAGTGAAATCCCTAATCAACTTCTGTGAAAAAAATTTAAAGACTTAAACAACAAGGTGACTAAATATAGACTTAAAAGAAGACATCAAAAAAAATTAGGTTACTAGCAGTTGAGATGGCTTTTATTATTTATAAAAATGCACATTTTAGAACAATTATAAAAACCCCCTCAAAACCATATTGTTGTTAAATGTCTACTAAATGAGAAAAGGATGACCAAACACGTCTATCAACATGCCTGATATTCTTTCTTGAAGAACATTCATAAGCTGATTACCACTACATTTTTTTAGTTATTTGCCACAGAAATGAATAGTAACCTGTCACAGTTTGAGTCTGTCTTCGCTGATGAAGGCACCACCTCTGCAGATCCATAATTGCCTTAATTCCTGCACCTGTTCCACTCTGCTTAAATACCCTTCTGTTTCACCTGCTCTCTGCCAGACTGTGTGAAGCAGTGATTGTCTCAGTGGTTCAGTGAACTGGTCCTGTGGTTTTATTTCTCCTAAACCTGTTTTCTTGTCCACGCTTTGTGTCGGGTCCCTCTGTAAGTTGCTTTTAATTCAACTTGATGCCAGTAGCTACACCTGATTTGGGATTTGATTATGTTTAAGACTTTGCATTTAGACACATGGATTTGCATAGGATTTTGAATTTTTGCTTGATAATTTGGGATTTTCTCCATCTGCCCCTCTCCAGTTGTCTTCTCTTCAACTGTTTCTCTTAGATGAAGCATTCCTCCCTCAGTCATGCAGTTAAAAAAATCTGCCTCTTTTGATTTTCGACTGCATCCAATGAGAAAAGGCAACAGATCTGTCCAATGTTTGTTAAAATGCTGTTTCCCCATCTTTATATTTCTGCACTGCAGTTTTGACTCTCAACCTGCAACTCTTAACCCTACAGTAACTGAAACCTGTAACTTTCAATGCATTCAGTTTTACTTATACCATCATTCCCACTTTCAATTTATTCTGTTTCTTCTAGAATACCTACTGCCAGTCCATTGAAAATGGCCAATCATTTGCATACCTTTACATTTTATTATGATAAAGACTGAAACTCTTCATGTCTTTTTTTGATTTAATCTTATCAAAGTAAATGGCTTTTGAATGAAGGTAATCAACAACTAAAATGCATGTGGCATGAATCATAATCTCATGTATTAAAGACACTGAAGCAGCAGTAGGATAACAGCTACATGCTGCTGATAATGACAGAAAGCCCACAGTAACCTTTATTCCTGTTTTTTATGGGGTCACAGCTCCAGAACTGAGGATGCACTAATTATTCACATCTGGCTGTGTCTTTCAACTCTCACGAGCGTCACAGATCTGGCTCTGTAATTTCATTTCCAAGTCTAGCTTGTAAATTGTCTTAAAATGAAACGTGTGGTTCTCTCGACACTTATTGCTAACCCTCCTTAAGATGTGTAAAAATGCGAGTCATTCATTGCAGCAACCTAATTTCACTCTGAACACAAACAATTCAGGTAAGTCTTCATGAAACAAAGGATACATATTTATAAACATGCTTTTTATCTGCTGTCGAATGTGGGACACGATCTGTGATGCTGTGGGCCTGTTTCTCTTCCAAAAGCCCTGAAAACATAGCAGAGTGCATAGCAAAATTAACTCTTTAAAACATCCACCCTCCCACTCATCCATCTACGAAATATCCAGATGTTTCACATAACAATTTGGTGGAACCTACCAGAAAAGTGAAATTGGACGGCCTCAGGGCCTGTGAGCAGGATATTAATTATAGCCAGATGGCTGAAACAACACAGAAGTTGTTCTGTGTTGTTTCTTGTCAGGGAAGATTTTTATCCCTCACAATATAAATGTACTCTGATGGTGTATTCCAAGGATCTGTATTTTATGCTTTTTTTACTGGGGCTGCCAGTGGGGCAGGAGGATGCTGTATTTTGTTTAGATGCATTTTAAAAAGCAATTCAAGTGAATAAATGATAAGGGAAACAACTAATTCAGACAAACCAATGAGATATACTGTGAGATAAGGTCATCAATATCCAACATTGACTCCATTTTTGTCTTTACAAAATGCTGAGTAACAGAAAGAGGTCTAAGTGACTTTGAAAGAGAGTTTATTGTCAGGAAAGAGAGGGCAGGATTTGTAGTCACCAAGACTGTTCAGCTGTCTGCTCCAATACTACAGGGACTACAGTGACATCTGCAGTTAGAGCTGAGAGAGTCATCAGTAAACAGTGGCTGTGGTGAACATTTGATTCTGACGCATCAGAGCAAAAAAAACAAAACAGCACAATTTAAATGACTAAAATGGCCAGTAGGTTTGGTTTGATGCTAATTACACAGAAAATGTAAGCAGAACTGATGTTCAAGTGAGTCAATGATAGAAAAGTGGCACAACATTTCCTCAAGACTGAGATGATTATAAGGTGATCCAAAAACCAGATTCAAGGGACCAGAGAAAAGTTTACATTTGAGACGAGCTGCTAGCATGATCTAATATTTACATTTGAGTGATTTTCACACCAGTGGAACAAAACAAATCAGAAAATCTTTCCCCAATGTGAGGAGACCCATGATCTGAACCGTTTCACTGGTTCTAGGTCAACTTTTCACTTATGGAAATGAGGGGCACTTCATGCTGAAACATTTTATTCTGAAGGTAGTCCTTTTTTCCCCCAAATTGACATGCCTGGTTCCTTTGGACAGCTGGGGGTCACTGAATTGCTTTATGAAGGTTAATGTTTGAATCATATTGCATCACCTTCACGGTCACCAGATTTTAACACAATTGGACACAAAGAAAATACTCTAGTCAACCATAAACTACAGGGGAACTTTTTGTACAAACTGCAAAGTCCGTTCACCCAATAACACTCAGATAGATAGATGGCAAAAGCAACTGTTCTTTATAGTTAATCTAGTTTAATCAAAGCAGATTCATGTTCATGTCTAAATCTTTTAAAGAGTAAATGCCCAAGAAGTCTATAATCCCAATTTGAAGGTATACAAAGGCATTAATTAGGTAAAGGTTATTTCAAAAGCTTACCAATTTCTGCACAACCACTGCTTTACATTTGTCTGACATGCATCTAAATCAACAGTTTTTGCTCGCATCACCCTCAGGGTTCAAAACAACATCAGAAACTTAATTTATAGTACAAAGGATTATTTCATCTGTTGACCCATTTTTTTCTCTGACTTCTGACATCTGCGAGACACGTTTGTCCACACAATCACCGCTCACTGCTTGTTTTCTGTTTTTGGAAAGATGTTGAGATGGTTGTGCATGGAAAATCACAGAAGATCAGAAGTTTCTGAAATACTCAGAGTTGTCCGTCTGGCATCAATAACCATGTCAACTACAAAGTCACTGAAACGAACTTTCTTCCCAGTTGTGATGTTTGGTTTAAACAGTTTGCCTTCATCACCTTCAGATGTCTAAATGCATGGAGTTGCTACCTTGTGATCAGACAAATCACTTTATCTGTTGAGAGGTAATCAAACAACATTCCTGTTGAATGTTTTGACAAACATTCTATTTTTTTTATTGTTCATAGGTATTTTTTTCTGATTTATTTTGTTCATGTGACATGCTGATATTTTAGTATGACACTATGTTGTTCTTGATAACATTGAACTTCTAAATCTTCTAAATTACAATTTAGAAGCTTTACATAACCTCTTTGACTTGTCTGCATATCTTTGTTAAATATTTATTTTTGACTTTTGTGAATTTCACATTAATTAAATTCCTAATGAATTGACACTGAAATAAAAACAAAAACAAGAAATATACCCTTAAATTAACCAGTACAGTTTAGTTAATTAAAGAAATCAACCAGTTAATTCAATAACAGACATTAGTTATTCTTAGATTTCAATTTAGAAACTCAATATATAAAGTATTTTTCTACATTAACCAAAACTTTGGGAACGTTTATCCTCAAACCCATCAAATATTTCCTGTTAGCTAAGGACACAATAATAAGTCTTTAATTAGCAAATGTATTTTGCCGAAAACTATTTTTTACAAAACATTCTTTTCTCCAGTGTAATTAAACTGTTAGGATGGAAAAAGGATTGACAAGTTAATCAGAGTTTTGCTTTTAGCCTTAACAAGATTTATGAAGGTTTGTGTGCATAAAGCCGGTAGGTAATTAATCAAAAATAACCTTGTTACCTCGTTTTATGTGGTTTGTAAGAGAGTGAACTGACTTTCAGCTCAACAAATTAGATGACCATGAATAGTAGGAACAGCAACACCAAAAGGGTTTATTTTCTATTTGTACCTTGTTTGATCTTTTTTAATATGATTCTCTTGTGGCTTCAGAAGATTTTTGGTTCAGGTCTTACTTCCTTTTGTTCTCTCATTAAACCTTGAAATCTCCATCAAACAGGAAGCCCTCCCAACAATGAGAAAATGAAACAGGAACTCTCCTTTCAGATGTGTGCTTCTGCTGAAATGTTTGCTGTCTAATATTTCTCACCTCTTTCAAAAGCTCAAAATCCATTGATATTGTATTATGTAAAGACACTTAAAATGTAAGCAGCTGTTTTCAGACGTATTATAATGAGGTGGAGCTGGAAACCAGTCTGACAGCAGAGCAACGTGAACAGCAGCTGCTGCACTCCGAGCAAATCTTTATTCATGAGTTGGTGGAGAATCTCGAAAAAGCACATATGAATACACACGTTAAATCTTCCCATTAAAGCCAAAGAGACATTTATTTGCTTATCCAATTAGTTTTCTTATTTTGACACTTTTCAAAGTAAATATCAGTCAAATCTGTTTCTTCCTCATTGGGTTTGAAAAATAATTACATAAAGGATTACAGAGCAGGTGTGAACTTGTGTCTTACTAAACAAGATAACTATAAAATGTTAAATCTTTCCTTTAGTAAGAAAAACACAAAACCAGATTGGTCAATTTCACGAGTTTTGAAAAAGATAATCTGACTGATGAAAGGTCTAAAATGAACCTTCAGACCCTTATTGTCCTCCATTATGTTGATGGCTTAAAGTCGTATCAGAAGGTTTCAACTCTGCAAATACGGCTTTTAGGATAGGGTTTTATAACTAAAAATAGGATTTTTCCAGCATTAACATCACATGTATGGGTCAGATTAATAAAAGAACAGTCATGCAAAGACAAAAAAAAATGGACAGTCCTAAAAGTTTGCACTCTTGAGTTTTATCAAGTAATCAACATTCTTGCATGTACGAGTTTATCCTACCATCACTCCTCCATGCTACCTGAAAATGGAACATAATCGAAAACTAAAGGACAAAATTGTTAAAATTTACAAATAATGTAGTTAAAATTACTTTTCACAATCCAAAGCTGCTTTTTGAAGAGTAAAACCATAGCCTTTCTGGACATGAGCTAAACATCTGACTGGGTTCTTCCAGCAAGTCCCATCATGGTGTCCATTGTAGACAGATCCCTCATCATGGCTTCATAAATATTCCTGTAAAAATATCAGATTTTTAAAACAAAAAAATGTACTTGGATAAGTAATGAGTAAAAAATTAATTTCACATTCATGTGACATTTATTTCAACATTACTCAACTGAACTATATTTGTCTGGGGGTTGAGTTTAAAAGATTTAAAAAGCTGCAATAATGTAACTGCCTACACAAACAAACACTTGGCTGAAGCACCTTCTGATTGACTTTCAGCTTCCAGTCATCTTGAGTTTCCACCTGCCATTAATTATGACTCTGATTAGCCTGAAATAAGATTCTGCTGCCCCAGTTGGGTTTTCTTAACTGCTCCACACTTCCAGCTTTCAGTATAAGCCATAAGTTTGTAGAAAGGTTGCAAAAAGTCTGAAGGATCAGTTAAACAAAGGTACCAGGACATTACAAAAACTACATTTTTCACCAAAATTATAGGAAGAATACCAAATACATTTATCAGGAAAACTGCCAATGACACTGCAGAAACTTTAAACAATGACATCTATGCTACATGTCACATTGGTCTTTTGTATTCTCTTTACGTCTAGGCTAAAGAGTGAGATTGTGACTCAGGAGCCTTTTGTAGCAAAAAAAATAAAAATAAAAAACATCCACTAAACATTCACAAGAAGAATCTGGAAGAATAAGACTAATTTATGCTTCAGCATCAAAGTGAGTCCAAGCACACAGTCAAATCAACAAAAGACTTACTTCATAATTTAAAAAATAAGGTTTTGTTTAAAAAATAATTATTTCAACAGAAGATCTGTGAATTCCTCTGGAGAGGGCTTTGAACAAGAGATGTCCTGACAATCTGATCAATTCTTGGGTCAGTCATTTTTGCTAGACTCCTAACAAAATGACTGAAATGAAATTAAAGGTGCTTCAACAAACTAGTTTAGGAGTAATTAAAACCAGTCAATTGTCAAACATTAAAACAAATAATTTTGTGACATAAAGGCTTGCGAATAAATCTGCCAAACTGCTTGAAGCTCACGAAACCACAACACAGATGGAGCAAAAAGTTGTTTGTGGAGCAAAGTGATGAGGAAACCTGAATTCCAGAGGGGTAATCAGAAAGATGCAGGGAGACAGGAGATAAATGAGGAGAGAATGAGTCGGTGAGAAAGGCAATTACGTATCGGGAAGAACATACTGAAAGGAGGAGAAGCAGAACAGAGGAGGCAGTGAAGCGAACAGACAGAGATAAAGAGAGGTGAAAAGAAAATTAAAACAAAGAAAAAAGGACAGTTGGAAGTAAAGTGAAAGTACAGATTGGGAGCACAAAGATAACAAAGAGATGACACAGGGACATAGATTCAGACACAAAACACACACACAAACACACACTTGCAAATCATTTTAAAAGTGCTTAGTAATGGCATCAGGTAGTGCTGTGTGTTAAAACTGCGCCACAACATGACTTGAACGTATTCCACCCAAATAAAAACAATCTAAATGCTTGCTGTGCGAGAGTTAGCAGCGCACAGACGGCCTGAGCGTGGCCAGATGGACCAACTGACCGGCTGGCAGGAAGTAACAGGCTGTACGCTTCTTTTTTGATTGGCTCTAATTATGATCTAGTGCCGTGCCTCCCAGGGAAATGCTGACTGGCTGATGTGTGTGGTGCATGAGTGTGAGCTCCAGCATTTGTGCGATGAATCCAGAGTATTTTCAAGTAGGAAAACGGGATGGTTTAACTGAGGAGCTGTGCGACGAAAGAGCAGTTTGTCTTTGTGGATCAATCTGGAGTAACTCAGCAATGTCACTCTGGACTGATAAAGTAGTGACTTTGTTTTTATATTGGGAAATATTATTATACAAGCACTTAACCCACTTCTCTGTGGGTGTGGCTTTAGCCTGTTCTTCCTCAGTCAGCCCCAGCTAGATTCCTCTACATTTGCAGATACTAAGAGTTTCTTCTTTTTGGAACCACTTCAAGGATGATACAAGCCGGACCTAGCAGGTTGATGGACAGCAGACTGCATTCCTTGATTGGCCTATAGATTTACGTCATCGACAACATCCCGACCATTTTTCATTTTCAGTAATTTGATGGTGAAACCTACAGATCTAAACCTTTTTGTCGATCAGACAGCAACAAACAAATATACTGAGAAATTTTGGAGAAACTGGATGCCCAAGGTTACGTGTACAAAATGACATCTTTGGAGCGCCGACCACAGATCCTGCGTGCTCACTGTCTGCCCACGTTCCCACGTGCCCCTCCATGTTCCTGCCCACATAGTGAGGAACACACTGCCAACAGAGACACACCCAAAAGAACCGATCCAGACATTAACTGGCTAAAAAGAGAATGGAGAAAGGGCTTTAGTTACCTTACTTAAAAGTAAATTTTATTGTCTTGTAAGGATAAGATGAGAATACACAAAGTTGTGTTGATAGTCTTTATTAATTTACATAAAGTAAGAAAACATTTAAAACATTTTTTTAAACTATATCTGATGAACCCCAGTGGTACTTGTACAATTGCTTGCTTAACCCCCCCCACTTCATCACAAGGTACTTCACAAGACGGATATCACTCCAATTCATTCCATTACATCCAATCTGATTCAGATCCAATAACAAATCCAAATCTATTTCAAAACAGAATTTGGCTGACCCTGTATTTCAAAAGAGTTAGACGTTGTCTTGCTAAGATCAGTCCAGCTGACTGCACAGTCACTGGCATGCAAGTCTGCAGGACAGAGTGACTTTTTTCAGGAACCTCCAACAGAACAAGAGCTGGGCTCAGTGTGAGCATCCATCTGCCTTCTGTTGGTTATGAAGATGGGAATAAACATCAAGAACATGCTAAGAATTTATTTATGTAAAGTAAGTGGAACTTACTTTACAAAAAAAGTATAACATTTAGAACAGTTTTGTACATTTTTTAAATTTTTGCTTAAGAAGTACTTCACAGACAGAACAAGTTCTCTGTCAGGTTCTTCTTTCTGATCTAACTTCACATCTGTTCTCTACCCATTTTATCCTCCATTCTCCACTTCTGTCTTTCCTATCCTTCATCACCCTCTTCTTTCTTTAATTTCCTCCTCCTTGTGACATCGTGTTTAACTCAAAATGTGAGGCCTCTCCCCTCACATTTTCTTCTTATTCAACCTTTAATCAGATCAATTCTCTATTCCATTCACAGCCATATAATAAGGTGATTATGTATGACACTCACACACACACACACGCGCGCACACATATCCAGCCCCTTAGCTGTGATAGAAGCTGACGTTGCATCTTCAATAAAAATTCAGTGAATGTCCTTCGTAAGAGAAAACTGGCAACCTGGTGCTCCCAGATTAATTTGTCTCTTCTCTTCTAATCAGTGTCAGAATGTAGGAGGAACCCAGAAGTGGAGGAAGGGGCGGCTCAGAGGAGGCCAGAAGTAATGAAAGCAAACAAGAAGGCAAGGAAGGTTCCTCTAAGTGTTTGATTAGAGACCATTGGCAGACCGCTGGAATGAAACCCAGAAATTGAATTTACGTATTAATAACCAGAAATGAACAGTGTTTACAGTTTCTTTTCACTCACCACCTCAGAACATGTTTATGTATGAACCTTTAATGAAACCACATCTGAGAAGTCGCCATAGCAGTTACCCTGTGCCTAGTTTTAGCATGAAAATACAAAATAATCTGATGGAGAATATTTAAAATGGAAGCAGGTTTTTTCACTAAAAATAAAATTGCAAAAAGTGTTAGTCCCCTTTCCTGTTACATTCCTAAATAAAAAAAAGCCTTCTGAATGCAGTCAACTGTGTATGTTGCTCTGTTATATAAAATAAATTAAATTAACAAATATATTAAAATATGTGTTGTAATGTGCCAAAAATAAAGGTAAGAATCATTTTATAAAGAGTAGAAGTATTTACCTCTCAGGTGAAAAGATTTAGTTGTTTAGAGTGAAAACACAACATTCTCACAATATCAGTTACATTTAGTGAACTTTATTTTAATTATTTACCAGAACACCAGGAAGTTTGTTTGATTTTATTTACCCAAAGAGATAACAGATCACAGGAGGTGGTGAGTTAAGAAAGACATTGGCTGCAGTTACTCGGTTAGACAATTAAAGTAAGCAGGAAGTACACACACTAATTGGTTTGAGAGTTGAGCACTCCCCTGACAGAAAGCCAAGCAGTCTGATGCTTCACGCCAGCTTTTATATACATTACAAGTCATATTACAGATGAGCATAATCAGTGTTTATTTTCTGTATGGAGAAAATAAACACTGCAGAAATATTTTGTAGGGCATACATGCATTTAATTCAAGAGAGGAAAACCATACATGACAATGTATGCATTTTTTATGTTACACACATTTAGACAGCTTTTTCTTTCTTCTTAAAAATTCCATGCACACACACACACACACACACACACATATATATATATATATATATANTATATATATATATATATATATTATATCTGTGCACACACAGACAAGAGCTCTCAACTAAAGTAGGCGTGCCTCTTCTTTGTCCACCTGTGACTAATTATCAACAGAAGATGCAGATAAAGTGTTATTGATTGTTGTAAAAAAATGAATGAATAGTTAAGGTTAGCATGACCTTCTTATTACACATCCTGGGGGTGTGGAGCTGTTTTTCTGGGTCAGCACACTATTTTATCACAGATAAAGAAATAAACAAAGGAAATAAACACAGCACATCAGGGCCATTTGATAATTCAGTGGGAACTCCCTGAAAAGGCTGAAAACAGATAAGGAAAAGTCACCTTTAGACACCTTTTATTCATGTCATATTCATTCACAGTTTTTATATATTATATCAACAGATATATGTGATTTATGTAGGACATGAAATCTGACATTGCTTTCTATCTCAATGAGAAATCAGTGTCTGCCATCCTCTTCCTTGATACAAGGATTTTGTTTACAGTTTTACAGTAATTGGTTAAAATGAACAGAAGCGCTCATTGTTTCTTTACCCCAAACTACATTTCTGAATTATCACAGCATAAAATTGTCAGCAGTTGTAGTGAATCTGTCAGTCAAAACTAATTTAATACTGCATTTAATAGTAAATGGTTGTCTGCTCTATATTTTCTGTGCTTATCTCACTGTTGTTTTCATATTATGTACAAGAACCACAATAAAAATAAATAAATAAAATAAAAATAAGCCAATCTTATTTGAATCATACTGTACATATTAGATTAAGTAACTGCTGGAAATATTTCATTCTGGATACATACTTAAAATAATATGGCAGTTGTTGCTTAAAGCTTTGGTGGAAACATAACTTTGTATTTTAAAATTAGAACAATATAGTTTTGGTCAAAAATGTCTTCACATTGACATGAATGAGAGCAGATTCTCAGATATTTTGCCTGGTAAAATCAAGATTAAATACAACAAACAAATAATATTAGCACCTGGCAGAATTAATGATGTAGTTCTGCTCTTCTTTTCTTAGAGAAGAATAATTACTTAAAACTTAAATTAATTATAAAAACAAGAATTAGGTTCATAAGCTAAAAAATAGGGCACAAATATATAAACATACCAATATACCAACATTGTTACTCTATATATCATATAAAGTCCAAAAATAAAACTTGTGCTCTCAGTTCTTGTCAACCAAGCCACACTGAAAACGAACAAAGTTTAAAAATGCCGTCAAAAGTATCTGACACTCAAATGTATGATGAGTGGGAAACCAAACTTAAGAAAATAGAAAAAAAAGAGCCCTGAAAAGCGGTGAACCATTTAGTAAACAGATACAACTAACTACCAGTAGTTACTACTCTATTTGAGTCAAATAGTTTGAACAGTAGTAGCAAAGTACAGACACCAGAAGGCTTCAGCCTGGCTGTCATCCATTTTTCTCTCCAAGAGTCATCATGAATACACAAAAACTCCTCTGAGCGAATGCAGCTTCCTTTCAATCCACTGTCAGGAAGCAGCCAGTCATTCTGTGATAAGTAGTGACAGTCAGATGTGAATTCAGGTGACGGCCTTTCTGTCTGACTTCAGCGAAAATGATGACAGAAATGGAAATTATGGTATTTTTCCTTTTGAAGGTGTCTCAAAATGCGCCGCATGAATAGAGTCCCAGAATTAAGAGGATAAAGCACAAATCATCAACATCAATTTTCACCAGACAATAAAAGACTGGGAGTGTCTGGGGTCTAAGAAGGTTTCTCCTTTGAGGACAAGAAGGAAAAGGAACTGAGTGGTGTGTAAAATCTCTAATGAGCTGAGGTGATCATCAGAGGTCCTGGATTGTTTATCTGCAGCGTCCAGTGTGTATCCTGTATCAGTGATAAAAGATCTTCTGAAGTCTGTTGTGCTGTTAAATAAACAAAATTTGCATATTCTAACTTCATCCCAAATGTCTCATTAAAATACCAAAGGAAAGGTTCTTAAAACAAGTAGATGTCTAAATAAAATGATTTACATTTCTTAATAATCTCTTTCTCTGTTATTATTCTTTTAGCTCACTTCATGTATTACATAATAAAAAATAAGTATGTTGTTAAGCTTAAATGCAACTTGTAAGACAGTGGAGACACTGTCACAATGAACAGATAAAAAATATGAAATCATGTTTCACTGCTTCATAGGGAATACAGGATATTCAATAGAAGTGTACATGTATTTAGAATATCTTCTAAATGTATCTAAAATAATATTTGAAAACATATAGTGAACTATATTAATTTGTAAAATCCCAGGAGTGGTATGCCATCCACAAGTTCAAATGTTCAAAATACTGATTAGTGTGAAAATGTTTTCATTTAGTATTTGTTTTCATTTTACCTCTCATTATTCTGTCTTCATTGATCTTGTAACAGTATTCATGAGGGAAATCAAAATAATCCTAATAGTAAGTAAGAAGAGAACAAGAGTACTGGACAGGTTAACTAAATGTCGCGCCTTCCTTTACTCATTTTTATAAACTGACAATGTTTTGATATTATATTAAGCTCAAATTGTTGACACAATATTTTGATGTGTTATTCAAGTCAGTCTTCAGTGGAGTAGTTGGGTTAATATTCTTGCTTGACCACTTGAGATGATTCCCTTTGAAGTGGCATTTGGAGTAAAACCAAGTCACTTTTCTGCTCCCTGGCAGGAGCACATTTGCATTCAGCATGCACACACTCTGGCTTTTACCGCAACTCCAAAATAAAATAAAAGTAAAAACGGTCTTCCACTGACATGTGAAATAAAAAGGATGGACGGAAAAACTCCAAATTATTCTGCTTCTCTTCAAATAAACAGCCTAATAGTTGACAATTGGACATCATAATGTGTTCCAATAGGACAATAATTTCAAACATACACTAATACTGGATTTTGGAGTGGCTAAAGCATCTGAGATGTAATGCTCTGGAATGGCTCCAACTGCAGTCAACAGAAATTTGGGGATTGATTAGACTATAAGAAATCTGATTAAATATCCAGGTAAAATTATATTAGAGCACTTCTGATGGATTCTACTGCATGTATAATTTTCAACGTGTATGAAATGTATAAAATCCTCCATAACTTCACAGTTGTTGATTATATAATCATTCCACACAGAGAATGATTACTCAGTCATTACTCAAGAAAAATACTTGAAAGGCACAAATGCAATAATTAATGTAGTTAAATCTCTGATCAAAACTGCAAGTTTTCATGTTTTGTTAGTTTTTCCAAGTTTATCCAATGTCATATTATGTGCACAACAGCGCCCCCATGCGTAATTATTTTTCATTTCAACTAAAATCTCACCAGAAAATAGATTCTGAGTCAAATGTCACGTTTCTGTAGAGTCAATTTTACCTTAAATTATTATATTTATTCTAATACCAGTTAGAATACTGAAATCTGGGAATCTTTCTTTCTGCTTTTACTTTTACTGAGATAACTCAATTCATTTTTCCTGGGTAGGAACTTTTGTTCTACCACGTGTTTCCGGTCGGCTTCTCTTCATTTCCTCCCCACGCGAGCTACTTCAAACATGTGAGTGGCTGTGCTTCGTTGTATCGTCGCCAGATAATTCCACGTTTTTACACAACTAGGAACACATTTTTGATCTTATTGTTCTCCACAGTTCGACTATGGAGTCAGCAGAAGAGGACTCGTTGCACGGTCAGAGTTCAGAGGATGAAGCCAGTGAATTATCGGATGGAGAGGTAGGTTTTATGTTAGCATCAAAGGTGCTAATTAGCCGAGCAGCACCACAAACACAGGAATGTATTGTGTTCTGCAATAAGATAACATTCTAACTTTATGTTTCTGACTCAACATTCCGTTTTGCAAGCGAATGAAACTCGGACTGGTGTTGGTGTATTTGTTTTAAACACTTTCCGCTCTGGCTTCAAAAACATGATGTACCTAACATTAAAATGCCAAGGTCTGAGTAAGAATAGTAATAGTTTAAAACATTTGTCTTTTTTTCTGTTTGGCATTGAGTGTAAATTTAGTTATGTTTACCTATTGTCGCCTTTTGAGTTCATTCAGAAAGTCTTGAGTTTAAAGCGGAGGCGTCCAAACTTTTTACCGTGGGGACCTAAAATGGCAAATCATTCTGGGGTCACAAAAGTTTGATTATTATTTGATTATTTTGCACAGTTTAATCCACCACCTGAAATGAAGAGAGTATAGCACTGTCCATTTAAGATGAAATGGAGAGTGCTACGATTTCTCTCCATTTCATTGCACACAAAATAGTCTGTAATAATGAGGTATTATGGAAAATGGTGATGCCAATGATAAACACAATTGCCTTGCTACACTACCCTGCTTTTTAAGTGTGTAATGAGAGAAATAGTCTGTTGGTTGCAAAATAAAACTGTGTTTTGACTAAATATGGAAATGTTTAAGATTTATTGATGTGAATGGACTATCTTCAGAGAAAATGCCACAGTTGGACTGAGTTTTATGTGCACTGTCTGGAGTTGTTCATGATCTTTGGAGAATGTAAAACATAATATAAATTGTAGTATTTAAGACTTTAACTTTAATGTCCGAAAGTGTTGTTTTAAAATGATTATACAACATTTGATGAAAATGATATGATTTGTAGAAACTTAAACTTTTACTGTTTAGTTACATAAACTCTTTGTGTGCATTTCCAAGCTTCAGGAAGCTTTCTCTAAGGGGTTGCTGAAACCTGGGATGAACGTTCTGGTGGAGAAGAATAAGAAGCTTGTCAACAATGTGGTGAGTAATTTATATCCACAGGATTTAAGAATACCTGTAAATAACATTTAAACTGTTGGGAGCTTTTAATGTGACCATTTAATCTGTGCTCTGTGTATTTGTTTTGCAGGAGGGGTTGAAACAGTGCCTTGCTGATTTCCGCAAAGACCTACCTTGGGTGGAGAGGTTAGACATGACCAATCTGCCAGCTGAAGACGTCGTCTCTAAAACTGAAGTGAAGGTTCCTGCTGAGACCAACAGAGAACTCGATGCAGATGATGATTTCCAAAGAGAAATGTTCTTGTAAGTAGTTGCTAGTTAGAATACAGAAAAAATAAGTTTCTCCCAACTTTCCCCGTTGTCTTTTTTTGTTCTGTGACATATACCTGTTTGTCCGTTTAAGATTTTTTTTTGTTTTCATTTTAACAGCTCGGAATGATGAAACTTAGCTACTTTGCTGTGCTGCCATTAACCTTGCTGTGATTTATTTAACTTCATTTTAAATAGCTTCTTACATTGTTAGGTTTCATCTGATCTTATTGTGAAACACCTCAGACACTGAAAAAGCTAACTTCACTCAGTTACTGTGTCCACACTGAAGAGTGTTGTAACCTGGTCATGCTTACTATGGTTCACTGATTGGGGAAAAACATTGAATAATTTGAGTTTCTGTCTATGCAGATAGTAAAAAAAAAAAAAAAAATCATTTGATTCCAGTCACCAGCCGATTTCTTGGTTCATATCTAATAGTGACGTCTGTGGAGACAAAAACAACACACTGTTGCTTTTAATATGTATGTTGAGAACCATTTACTGTGACTTATTATTCAGTTTGCCAATGATTGTTTGACACAATCTGAAACTTCTACTTAGAAATTGTTCTGTGTTAAACTCCAGCTACCGGCAGGGTCAGGCTACAGTCCTGGAGGCCCTGCCTCTCCTCAAAGCGCACAATATAGCCACTAAGAGGCCAGATGATTATTTCGCAGAGATGGCCAAGTCAGATCAGCAGATGCAGAAGGTAAGACGTTCATCTTTCACAAGTGTCTGTCCCCTTGCAAAGCAGCATTGTTTATACTAGTAATTTTTGTATTCACCTTAACCTTTGATCATTGTTGTTAAAACTACAAAATTAACAACAAAAAAAATCACGTCATATCTTTTAGACTTTAATTTTCTACACTTTAAAAACAAAATTTAAACACGTCTGCTGATGTTTTATCAAAACTGATTTAAATGCACATGATTTTTTTTTTTCTTTAGATAAGGCAAAAGTTGATCACAAAGCAGATGATCCTGGAAAGGTCTGAAAAAGCCAAAAAGCTGCGTGAGCAGAGGAAGTTTGGGAAAAAGGTTTGTTTGTTTGTTTGTGCCTTTCTTTCACACAATTTTAAAGACACATTTCCAGTTTAACAAGAGCAATTATGTGGAATCTGTGTGGATGTCAGGTCCAAACAGAGGTGATTCAGAAGAGACAGAAGGAGAAGAAGGCTATGATGTCAGCGGTAAAGAAATACCAGAAAGGTAGGACTTTTACATCTGTAATTTTTTTAATGGGTTTCTTTTATAGTAACATCTATGTTTATCCTGCTTGTTAGATGTAGTGGGTCTTTTATGGGTTCCATTTCCTCTCTACATTTTTTATTTTGCCTTGTAGGAATGACTGACAAACTGGATTTCTTGGAAGGAGACCAGAAAGCAGCTAAGAATTCGTCTGATGGGTCAAAGAAAGCTTTAGCCAAAAAGGGGTGATTATTTCTTTTTTCCATATGTTTTTTCTTTAAAGCTGCATACTTATTTTTATTTTATTTTTTTTCATTTTTATTAAAGCCTCAACTTGTTTTGATCATGTCTTGTGACAGCCCCAATGCTAAGCGAAAATTCAAGGATCAGAAGTTTGGCTTTGGAGGTAAAAAGAGCGGGAAGAAGTGGAACACCAAGGAGAGCTTCAATGATGTTTCCGGTTTCCGAGCCAAAACGGCTCACGACAAGGGAGCGAGGAAAGGCAAAGGAGGGAATAAAAATAAAAATGTGAGTCAAATGCACATAAAAACAGATATATGTGGGCAAAGCTTTTGTAAGAAGACTCCTAAATTTTTCCATTTGGATTTTCAGAAACGTCCAGGCAAGTCTGTCCGCAGGAAGATGAAGGGTCGCTCATAAACCGGACAGGACTTGGACCTCATTTCTTGGGCAGGATTAAGAAGGACACTGTAATCTGGACCACATGTATATATTTTATACAATATTATTAAACATGGAATCGTGTGTAGATGTTGAACACCATAAAACCCTTTTAGAACACACACACACACATTAAGATGGATCCTGTTCAGACAGAGGTAAACTGCAGAGTTGGCTGAAATACAGTTTTACTCCATGCATTTTCAAGAGGTTATCTTTAAGACCATTAAATGATGGTCTTAAAGCCATTTTTGGAGACTTGGAGACCACATGTCAGTATCTACTGCAGCCAGAGTGCTGTCTAATGGATACCATGTATTCTGACGCTGAGATACTGTTTTTGTGTTTTTCTGAATCTGCCCCTGGACTTAATAGATTCTCCTATGTGGCATCACTTTTAATTACCAAGCTGCTGTCAGTTTTGCCTTTGCCCATTCATTAGTATGTAATGTGTTTTGTGTAGATTTGTGGTTTACTTTGAGAGTAAACCATACATATGCAAATAAAAAGAATGTTTTAATGATGAACACAACAGATCTGTTCTTCTGGTTGGTTTAATTGCCACGCTTTTTGGTAAAAAGAGCAAGTTGAGTGATATCTGTCTTACGTCGTGGGAAGTTGAATCTTGGGTCTTGACGGTCTTGTGGAGGCTAGTGAGAAAGAGCAGAATTACTTTTGAGTAACAGTTGGAGATTTGTTTTATTTTTAATAAAAAGACATTCAGTAATCTGAGGGAATTAACTCTTCTATAAAAAAATGTAAGTTGTATTTATTTCAGTATGCTTATAGCTCATAGTTCATTGGTTATTTTGATGTTTGGGGTTTCCTGGGCTGTTGGCTATAAATTAAATTCCTCAGAGGTCAAAATGAGTGAAGAAGCACGGAATCTAAATGCTCAAACATCAACACAAAATTTCAAAAGTTTTTGATTGGGGAGCCATATCAACTGCTGAGGTTTGTCTGCTGTGTCTTATAAAATCAAGTCAGCGCAGTTTTTGTATAAGAAATTTGACAGCGCCTCATGTTCCTTCTGCAGTCATAATTTATGTTAAAAGTCCTGATTTTCAGCAGGACTTTTAACATTCACATACTGCTGAAAGTACTGCTACATTGTTCAGTGATCAAGATGTCTCTGTGCTTCAATGGCCATCAAACCCATTGAAAACCCATGGGGTAATTTGAAGAGGAAGATGAGACACTAGAGGCAACAATGCAGGGCATTTAAAGGCCGGGATGGAAGTAACCTGGACTCCCCTAACACTTTAGCATAGCCACAGCTAATCCCCATGCTACATAATATTCAAGCAAAAAGAGGCCCAACCAACCAAGTGTACACTGGATTTTCATTATGTTGATAAAACCTGTTACTCCTCACCAGTTCATTGACAAACCATCCAATCTCTTGACTTTCAGTGATGGGCTTGGGGTACTTTAATGATGGTGCCATGCGGACCCTTCGGTAGGCGTCAATATAGGTTGCTGCAGAAAAAAAAAAAAAAACAGTGAGACTTAAGATTTTTGAATTTAGAACAAATATTTTCTCTTCAGTCTAAACGAACTTACTGTCCTCCGACAGTGATTCTGGTGGTTTACTGCACATGGGTTTGTCTGGGAGGACATGCACTACAAGAGAGGGGCTCATGAAAAAACAAATTTTGAAACAAATAGTTGAATGTATACATTCAACTATTTGTTTCAAAATTTAAATACGTTTAAATATAAATGCATTCAGCATAGTGAAACATTGGGAGGAAAAAAAAACTTAAACCACTCAGACAAAATTGAGTAATCATTTGACTCTTTGTTCTTATTTGTAAACTTTTCATTGCAGCAAATGTTTGTTTCAAAAATTATCTTTAAATCCATAGTATAAAATTTTTTAACTTAATTTGAAGTTTCAGTTGACTACTTTTGCTATAAATTTTAGGTTTATACTTATCTGTTGGTTGTCAAACGTTTTCAGCAGTTCAATGACTTAATCTGTTGAAAACATTTTACAAGTATTAAGGTAATGACCTTTCACCTTGGTGTTTATAAACATCTACAACTTATCTTTCAGTATGGTAAAAATTGGAGCTGTTTTAATGGTGTAGCTGAAGTTACTGTTGCATGATGTCTGACATTTAATTAAACTATATAGTGTCACTTAACTTTATTCTTCTATAAAGGAAATATAAGGGATAGTTGTATCCATCAAATTATCTAAAGAAATGCCATAGCAGTAAAGCTAATACTCAATAATGAATGTAAGGTTAATTTATGACGGTGTTGATTTGGAATCATTGTAGAAAAAACGAAGAGTAAATTCCTCCAAAAAAAAAAAAAACCTTAGAAAATTTGAGCTTAATCTCGGTTTTTTTGTTTTCTCGCAAATCTTTGACTTTTGGATCTCAGAAAGTTTTTCTAGATAACTTCTAAAGTTAATCTCCTTCCTGAATTTCTTAGCGGAAATGTTCTCCTTTTTATACGGCCCTAATAAGCCTTCTCAAGTTTTCCTATGCAGTGCTTTTAAACACGTAGTCGTGATATAGTTATTTGTTTTTAGAACTCGAAACTTAATTTAAATTGTTTGTACTATTTACAAATTCACAGTAAATAATCTTGCAGTATATGCTCATGCTTTGTTTTGTAGGAGTGAAAGGGGGGAAACAGACTACTTACACTTCCTGTAAGGGTTGATGCTGAACTCGGTGTGCAGTTTCTGATATCGCCGCTCTTTCTTTACATTCTCAACGTGAATTGCGTTTAGATGAACAAGGTCCTTTTCCTGCCTGCCACCGGCCATAGTTGGAAAAAGCGCAGCAGGGCAGGGGACCCTCTTTCTTTAGTTGACGAGCTGCGTGTTGCCTAGCAACAGTAAATGTTGCTTTATGTTGCAGTTACGAGGCTCGAGCGCATGATGGTGCCACGCGCCCAGCAGTTATTCACGAAAATGTCCAGTTATTAAAGAAATATTTTCTACTGAAATAAATGAGAAATTATGCTGGGCGAATGAGGAGAAATGTGTTATGTAAAGCCATCCCTAAACAAAAGCAAGAAAACTGGGAAATAACAGAAAACATTACTGGAAAAAAAAAAAAAAGTTAACTCTTGTAGATGTCTCATTCTACTGCATATTTATTTTTGGCTACTGGTTTCTGCAAAAAAAAACAAACAAAAAAAAAAGTACAGGCTTGATTTGTTAATATTGCAAGCAGCTTCAGATATGTATACTTTAGCTCTTTGTATGTGTACATGACTGACATCAAGATAAAGAAACTTATTCTTGGTATACTGGGGGTTATTTTCACTCTAGGCACTATTATCCTTTCACATTTAACTCTATATTTTTCCAGTACATTACATGGCATATGTAAATCCTCCTAAATGAGGGCATGTCTTTGATAATGTCCACCAGTTTGATTACTTAAATTCTGCTTGCTTAATGTTAAATAAATCTGTAATTCCCACTTTTTCCACAGTTTTTAGAAGCTTACATACACAATTTTTTTTCTATGCTTTTGACCAACTTGGTGAAGCCCAGATGATGATGAAATGGCAATGTAAACCTCTTTAGATTAATTCACAATATTTGGCTTAGTGCCAAAACGGACGCACACCTCAAGCACTCCTTGTGTGACATAATGAAAAACCAGAAAGATATTAAGACACTGATTATAAGCTGTTACTAACTATTCCTGACACTAGGAATGAATAAATATTTAATCATTTAAATTAATGGTCAGAAACATATTGGCACCTCTCCAGAAGACTGATGAACTTCAGACACTGTAGTGTTTGTGGTGAGAATAAAATTTTGTTCACAGAATGCTGGTAACATTTTACTTTCTCTTTTTTATATGGTGACACAAATCTCTCTTATACGCTGCTGCATTCAGATCTTGCAATGTGTATGAATGTGCATGCTACAACTCAAAGGAGCAGACGACTTAATAATGGTTGCGATGTGCAGCTACTGGTTCCTGTCTCATAACCTGATTCATGCTTTATTGGCCCCATGTGGAAAACATAATGGAAACAAGCAATAACTCAAACACTGGGAGGCTTTGGCAGAAGATTTCATTGTGGGTTGGTGACATGTCCCATGTGGGGTTTGTGTTTGTGTGTGAGGAGGACTGAGTAATACGTGTAATGGGTGGATGGGAGGGCTCGCGGTGCCGAGCGCCGATCCCTGGCTCCTGTCACAGTGTCCGACCACGTTAACATCAAGGGAGCGTTTAAGCTTGCAGGCAGTGTGCAGTCAAAGGACAGTTTGTGAGTTTGTTCAAACTCCACTTTGCCAGAGGAAGAACTACAGATGGTGTTTGATTTGATCAAATATGACATGATTTTAGTCAACTGACCTCCCACTCTGACATGTAAAGGTTAAAAGGGAGTGTTTCCAGCCATTTGAAAGTATTTTAACAAATTAAATCTAATCTCTTTTGTCCTTTGGGTATTAGCATGTGGAAAGATAATATTCTCCCATTTTAATGACTCAGATGAGATATTAGAAATAAAAAAATAAAAGAAATGAGAGCACAGTTCTGTAAAAAACAATCCCATTGTATGATTAAATAGCTTGCCATTTCTGGTGTTACGCCACTTCATCAAGATGTGTAATTACCACAAGGAAGGTCTAATATTTATGTCTTCTCTTTAATAATGTTTTTGCACATGAACTTTACTGTATTTTTTTAATTATTCAATAAATTAGAATACCTAAAATTAAAATAAGGAAGGAGGGGTGTAATTCCAGACAAAGTATATCTCAGAGATGTCATGACTGGTGAAGACAGAGATAGGGAAGAGCCAAAATGCTAACAGTGACTGTAGCGTGGCATGATGAAAATTTATTTAAAATTAAACACGGGCATGAATGCTTACCAAACTAACATGTAAAAACACACAAGAAGTCTACACAAGATAAATGCATGACTAGAACTTTATTAACACCTCAGACAGATGAGGAGGATAACTAATGATCAGGTAACACAGGTGGAAAACATTAACTAAATTTAAAGAGACAAGGCTGAGCTGAGGAAATTAACGGGAGAAGCTGATTAGACAGACTACTGGAATAAATGCAAACAAGAAATAAAACCTGACATCTAATGGATGAGAAACAGAATCTGCTCAACACAAATTAAACTAATAATAAGAAAACCGAAACATGGATACTAGAGCCTAACAAGTCTGATGCACAGGGATAATTATAATCAAAACTTGTAAAGGCAAATACAAGACATGAACAGAGAACATAAAACAAAAGGCAGAATAACTTTATTAAAGGAAATAGCACAATCATCAAGACTCTAAGTACTATGACGATAGTGAACCAGAAAGACTTAGACTATGAACATGACAGGAAACGTGTTGTAGTTTAGCTCTTCGTAGCTAAGATACAAAAAGCCAAACAGAAAACAAGACTGGACAAAGAACAGAGACACAAGACAAGATCAGACATGGAAAAGAGACAAAGCAGGAGAACAGAAACAAAGCCTCAATTTGAATGTAAATTAAGCATGAACCAAATAATCTAGATTAGCATAAAATAACCAGGAGACATAATATTCACACAAAAAATCAGATGTATATAATCGTGCTCATGTATGTGGCTGTGCACCTTTCCTTTATTCATCCCAATTTGTGTCAAATAGAGCGCAGCTGCTGATGCCGCCCTGTCCCGCCCATAAATAAATGTGCAAATTAGTATAAATACATTGGAGGCGTCCACCCTGTGTCCAAATAACCATGACAGAAACATTTGGGCAAGTCAATGAAAATGAATTTTATAGAATGTGAAATGGAGGTGCTGGTGTTTGAGGTTGAGGCAAGAAGAAAATTAATATCTGGAAGTCACTCTGGAATTAGTAATAAAATGACAATGCGGCATATGCTGTTAATGCGAGAGGAGCAGAATTTAGATCACTGGCTGAAATTAAAAAGAAATGGACTGAAATTAAGGTGGATGTCAACAAGAAAGTTGGTGCACATATCTGGGGTGTTTCAACAACAGGTGGAGGCCCAGAATTACCAGAACTGACTCCACATAAAGGAAGAGTTTCTACAGTGATCAGGAAAACGGCACTTCCTGGCCTCCTGCCAGAACACGAAGGGGAATCGGACATGTTAGGTATTGGTATGTATAATTTAAATAACTACTTTAATAATCCTGTACCTATATAAATCAATACCTTGACAATTTAATATATTGCAACATACCATTAAGCAGAGTGTACACACTGAGTTATTCAAGTTGATATTTATTGGCAGGTCAAGTGGAAACCAGGAAGTGCATCGGATCTGAGAAGAACCTCAGTCATTGGTGCTCACCAATGCTGTGCTGCAGTTAGAGGGATGCTCTCCAAACCATCAGGTACATTTGCGCTGAATTAAAGCAAACAAGTTTTTGAGTGACATAAGTGAGTCAGTAAAAAACTAAAAAAATAAACAGTTTGTGTGCCCATATACGTGCACTGCTCTGCAATGTCCGTATGAAATCCAAACTACAATGTCTCGCTGCTGCTTTGAGCTAAATTGAAGGTGCTGGCCTTCATCAAGCACAGGCAAACCTCCAAGATTTGCCATATTATCAGCACGCCACATGCTAGCTCACTGTGACATGCCTTCAATGGGGTGTTAAGCAGGACACCACCACTCCTGTCCCAGCAGCGCCCTATGGTACGCTCAATAACAGACCGTGTGCTGGCATGCAGCTCGTTGTATCCCAGCTCTTGTTTTGTCTGGGGAATGAAGAGAGGAGTGAGGAGCTAGGAGGCAAATGGGTAGCGTTGGCTACCTAAGGACAGGGGATGGATTAGAATCAAACCATTTAAATGGCATCAATTAGGAAGACCACACAAATGATGAAGTACAGAAAATACTGTAAACAATTTAGAATTGGCTGCACAGTTTTCGAATGAAAATGTTTCTGATTCACAAAAAGCAAATTCATATGCAGAAGGTGCCTTTATAACAGTAAGAGAGCAGTCGATAGCTCTGATTACATGCAGAAATCAGCTCCTTGCTGCAAATTGCAATTTGATATCTGCCTGTTCAGCCAGAGTGTAAGGAAATGTCATATAATGGGAGAACATATGAATGAGACTTGGGACAATACCAAAATAAGTTTTCTGTGTGTGGAGGACAACTAACTCTGTCACCCTGAGCCTACAATTCCCACTGCAAAATATGGTGAAAGCAGCATCATATTTTATGATGTGGGGAGGCTTTTCTTCAGCAAGAACAGGAAAGATGCCAGTTTTTATGGGGCTTAGTCTGTATTTCATTTCTTTTTCTTTTTTACATTCACTGTATCTGCTCAGCTGTTTGGAAGGTGCAGAAAGCAAGATGCAGTATGTGGTGGCCATTTATGTAATGTTTGCAACTCGTAATTTCTACTAATTTAGTTTTCTATTTTGGGGAGTTTAGAATTTATTTAAGTTAAGTTTAGATCCACAATCTGTAGTTAATTTGTATATTTGAATTGATTATGTTGGTAATTGGTTAGACCCTCCCATTAATTTGAGTAATTAAAACACACCGGGTGCTGAGTGGAGCCATTGTTTGGCAAATGTTTGGCATGTGGATGGGAGGTTTTTTGTAAATGATTTTTTGACCACTTTCATTTTCACTTTTCACCTTTTGTACTGAAACGTCATATTAAGTTTACTTTCATTTTTGACTAAGTTGTAGGTCATTTTTGGTAATTATTTTGTCGCTATTTTTACAAGAAATAAAGAATATATTTTTTCAAACAAATTAAATCGGAAGTGCGTTCAAATCAAAAACCACCTGTTAACACCCACGGCCTTGGTTGGAATATAGTTTTTTGGAGACATAGAAGGCCGCAACACAGTACTGGAAGAAACCCTGTTAAGAGCTGAAATAAATTTGGGATTTGTATTCAGATATAGACCTTCCATCAGAAAAATGCCTTAAACATACAATTCACCAGTTATGTAAATCCAGTTGTGAATCTGTATGTTTTTTGTGTTTAATCACTAGTTCTATTGCAACTAGTTTTCTGTAGTGATAGTAAAGAAATTCCAATAATTTTGCAAACCATGCATCCAAAACAGGACATTTTTTGTTCCTATTTGAACTATTCTGTGAATGGTGTTGGAAGTATGCAACTTACAGGAAAAAATAATAAGGCTGAACATCAGTACTGAGCTAAAACCCTTTTTGAGAAAGGATTGATAATTGCATTGAGGTAGGTTTTCATGAGCACTTTGATCAGACAATCAAACCTTGTTTAATGAAAAAAGCCTTCATCTTCATTACATCAAATTGTCAACAAACGCTTTCGCATTCGTTTTCTAACACAAGATGAAATGCACACAGAATGAGAACTGCACTGACCTAAAGCGAGATCAACTTCTCTCAGGATCCCGAGCTTGCTCTGCAAATCACATCCTTTTACGCTGGCTTCATCCACTGATACCAGCCTCTGACCTTTCCCAACAAGACTCAATTTTAATTATCAAGTGACCTTTATCGCCCCTAATTAACACACCATGTCATGTATTATCCAACCTTTTTTCTCCACCATTGCTTTGACATGAAACAAATTAGAGGTGCAGACTTTTTCCTGTTCAGCACCACCTAATTGTCTCCATGATGGCCAATAAAGTAGGTCCGTTGATATTTTTGGAAGAAGAGGAAATATTGTTTGAGCTCCTTAACCTTAATGAAATCTCCATTCAAGCTTGTCCATATTAATGTTTGCTGACCTTTCCATGAAGTGTCAATGGCTGAGGATGTAACATTTTCTATCAAGCACCTTTTAATAAATATGTTAATTTTCTCCTGTGCAGTAGTAGACTAGAATGAGGTTTCAAAGAGATGCTTTTATGGTAAAGACATCAGTTTCACCAGCTGATTAATGAGTGTGTGTTGTGGATTTCGAGTATAATAAATTTAAAAGCTGATTTGTGCTCAATAATATAGAGTCAAAGTCCCTTTTACTCAGCTTAAAGATTTCAGATGATCTGTCAGGGTGGAATAAGAGCTCAACCCTGATCTGTAGTGAAGATCGTGAGAAAGTGGTTCGTGGTTTGACTTCGGACCCCCGTGTCTGTTCTGTCTGTGGCTGCCAGTCAACCAGAACTCTAATCTCACTGCAGATAAAACTCCATCCATCTCATCCTTTGTCTCCTCACGTACAGTGACGATAATTTATCTCTGCTTTTTATCAGATTATTTTTTCCCCTCTATCTCTTTGACCCCCATACTTGGACTGTGGTTGTTTACTTATCTGATTATGCATTTCTACTCTCCCCAGTTTTAAGCTAGCTATGTTTGGTAAAGCTTTGCACTTTTGAACAGGATCAGCTTTGCTGTTCACATCTATCCAAACACATTGCTCTGGAAACAACAAGCTATTGCAGATATCATGTACCATTACAGGTACAGACACACACTTGTACCCTCTACCAGGTTGTTTTGATAGGCATGTAGGTGTCTGGAGCTCAGCGGAGACATGATGATCGTGGGAAACCTGTCTTTCCATCAGATGGCAGCTCCATGTCACCATTGGCCTTGTCTATAATCTCCTGTTTAGTCTCAATAGAAACGGTCTCAGGTAAAAGACAGGGTGAAGAAGACATTGAAAAATAGGATAAAAATAAAATCTCCAGGTAACCATTATGTTGGTGGACAAGCAGATAAAGAGGAAAATGAATCACAACGTTGATATTCATCAACTCTGTGATGAGAAGTCAGCATTTTTTTTTTACATCTTGGATCTTAATAGTCTGTTCTACTCATAGAAAAATGCAGCTATTCCAACTTGCATTCAGAGAAGATGTTCTGAGGTTACCTATAGTAATGAGTTGCTATTTCAGCTACTAGTGCTTTGTTGTGTGTTTGTTGACGGACCCAAATGCAGCAGGTGAAGGTGTCAAGTAGATTTGTGTTTTTTAATGAAAAATGAAGGACATACGCTTACAACAAAAACTGTGGAGACGCAGGGAATGCAGGGAGCCAGAGCAGAACAAAACACAGGAATCCAGAACAAAAATGGCAGGGAATAAAGAGGAGATAAATGGAGTTCATAAGAGTGAGAGGAGAAAGGTTGAGAGAAAGAAATAATCAAACTAGAGTAACAAGGAATAACTAGAGACAATAAATAAACATAATAAGCTAGAAACAATAAGAACAACTCAACTAAAGTAAATCAAGACTGAACTAATCAAAGAAAGAGACTAAAGAACACAGAATAATAAACAAACCTCAAAACAACCCAGACCTACTCATGTGATTTTATTAATTTTGGAATCATGTTATGAACTTATATTAAGAAATCCACACTCTTCATTTTTGCATTGAGATAGTTTGTTCCATTTTTTTTTTGCCTAACTTTAGCTAGAATTGGGTTTTCGTTCTCTACTTCAGCGCTGCATTTATCTGTCTTCTTTTGGTCTTTTTGTGAGGACAGTCTTGCCTAGAGTTGATGACACGTGTAGTTTCACTACTAAATGGAATTCTCACAGAAGTACATCAGTTTTATCACAGCAGATGAGGCTGGTGGATGGGGGCAGGTTTGTAATATGGGAGAAACAAGACGGTGGAATCTGTTAACAGGAATCATTTTCATAGGAATCTTTTATGTTCTGTAGAAAACTTGAGCATTATGTCTACACATGATATTTTATTAATTCCCTTTCTGATTATTAGGAATTAAAATATTTTCTCCATGCACAATTTTTCAACAGGATTTAATAGTAGTAATTTTTTTTTTTATGGGAATAACAATGAACTCAATTTAGTTCAAATTCAGTATAGAATCTCTAATAATTGTGAAAAATCTAATAACTTTAACCTTAGTTATAAACTCAATAAATAATTAGTGTTAGATGTGGAGTATACCAGCTCAGTTTTAACTGCTTTGATACTTTAGTTTCTTTGGAAAAGTAGGGCTCATTTATTTCAAGAATGGTTTTTGTTTTCTAGAAGTGGGGAAAAAAATCCATCTGCTCCCATGTCACATCTAGGCTTTAAGGGTGTTTGTGTAAATGTATGACAGATACAGATATTAATATTGATCCCAACATCAGTGCAGATGGTGTTGTCTGCATGTCTCAGTGTGCAGCAGAAGAAAGCGATATCCCCAGATTCACAAGCTTAATGCATCATATTTATATGCAATATATGTAATTCTACAGATTTGTAGAATGTTTGTAATTCTACAAACATTTTCAAGAAAAGATTGAAAAATATATACATATACAAAAACAGTTTTAACATGTTTTTGTTAAAGTTTATTTGACTTGTATTACCAAAGGGCAAACTTTAGATGGAATAATAATATTTTTTTGATTTTATGACTAGCTTCTGTTGAGCTCGTCATAAGCATGCAGTGGAGATTGTTCAATAAATTGATAAAAAATTAATCTTCCAGATTGGTTTTGATTAGATCATAAGACTACATTTTTGGAAATTATAAAATTGATTGGTTAACGAACGCCAGCACAGCGTATCTTATCAATAATACACATGAACATTAAAGATGCATCACAATTGATTTGGATTGCCGCACATCTGTAGTTCTGCACTCAAAGCCTTTTCCTCACTGGCTTCCTGCTGTAAACAACTTTATCTTTTATTGTCTATGTTGCCTTTCCCATTCTTGGAAACTATGTCTGCTTTCTGCTTCTGGCCAAGCCTAACGCCTTTTATTTTGTTCACCCCATTTTCCTTCAACTGACTCACAGCATATTTTAAACCTCAGTTTGTACCTTTAAGTCCAGTCATCTGTTTTTTTTTTTTTTTACTTCTAGACACATCCTCTGTCTGTCACACTCCCACTGGGGTGTTAACCTCTCAATGTCGACTTTTTTCCTCTGTTTTTTTTTCCTGCTTTAGAAAAACCTCAGACATTTCATTCCCCTGGCAGAGATTGAAGGAAGCAAATATGACAGAAAAGGGCAAAAAGAAAGCTGCTTCTACAAAGTTTTGGTGGAAACTATATTGTAGCTTACACAGTTGCTTCTGTGAAGATGACATCTGCATTTGTGTAATTTTTACGTCTTTTGATTTTGATAAAGATGATGTAGATTGCTTTTTGTGCACTGCTTATTCAGATGAACTTATAGAGTTTAAGAAGAATAAACTCCCATATATTGTAAACAGTTTTTATTTTATTTCATTTTATTTAAGCTGATGTTTTTGAAGTGATAAGCTGAAAAAAATAACAGAAGATGAGATGTTGGTATACTATACAAGCTATTTAAGGAATAAAATAGACCCACTAAGCCATTTTGTTCATCTTTCTGAATTATTTTCAACACTGAGATAACCACTTCTTTACCCTCCATGATGTTTACAGCATTGGTGGTTTGCATCATTAACTCTGTGTGGCTGAGGCACTGACAACATAAACTCAAGGGTTCATGGCTCAGATATCCTGAATAGGGAGGTTGTTTGGTGAGACCAGTGGGGTTATCGGTCATGTCAAATTCCTGGCAGAAGTGGTCACTTTGTTTGGGAAAAAGATCTGGCTTTGACATGGCTTAGCAGTCATTTAACCTCCCCTTGAGTGAAAGGAGCTCAAGGTGTTGGAAGATAACATCATTTCAGAGTGCAAATCTTACAAGTCCCGAGAAACGCGTGCTTTTTAAAAATGTAATATTACACGCCTCTTGGTTTACTTAGTTTGGCTTTTAAACACTTTCACAACATAAATAATGTACCTCATGATTTGTCCATGAATTGTTTGGGAATCTATTGCTTACGAGTCCCTTTGGATTTTTTTTTCTAACTCATCTGTGATGCTGAAAGTAAAGTTCTGAGCTGAAAGACAAACAGTGATGACCTGCAGAGATAATGACGTGAAATTATCAACCTTAAAACTTAAAAGAAACCATAAATATGTATTTATAGGTTTAAAGAAGTACATAATACTCACTTGATCCATTGCAGTGTGCTCATGACATATTGTGAAGATGGCAATATCCATTGAAAACTGATATTCAAAAGAAACAGTCTGCTGTAGTGATCATGGGAACACAATGTTTTAGAAATATGAGCTGATGGATGATGATGGATCATCCATCAGCTCATATTTGATGATGATGGATCTTAAAAAACAAAACTAGTGTAAATTTGTTGCAAGTTAATGCTTTACTATTAACATCCCTCACTTTCTCCTGAAAGGTAAACTTGTGACTCAAGTCACTAAGTTAAGTGGTTTTCTGTTCCTTTCTTTTTTTTTAAATTACTGCAGTTTTCTTCCATCCTCACATGCTGTCCAGCTAAAATGTCAAATCTGTCAACAAGAACCACTTTACCCAGAGCAACAAAAGAGAGCTCAGGTTCCTCCTGTCGCTCGGTGTTTGCTTACATCCAGGTGAGGCTTGACACTTAAGAAGTTGATTTCAAAATTTGTAGATGTTTCTGTGAAGTTGCAACATTTACCGTCAATCTTAACACAGTCTTGTTTTAGTACATGAACCGAAGTGGAATAAAATTTACTTCAAATTATCTAATTTTTGGCTGGATACATAATATAAAGAGAGAAAGAAAATCTATCAATTTAAACAATATATAAAAAAAAACATCAGGTAATATAATTAACAATAGAAAATTAAAAGAATGTTTAACCAGTCTGTAAAACTAAATAAAAATGCATTTCTGGTGAGGAAAAAACAAGGACAACCTCACTTTTATTTCCATTTTAAATGGCTAAAATTACTCACTGGTGCGTTGCATCAGCTGCAAATGACTGCACCATAATTAATCAGCATTTGGCCTTGGTGTCAAGTCAAGTTTATATTGCAAGGAAACGCAGAATCAAGGATTACTACTGTAAGGTTTACAGTCACTCGTCAACTCAAAGAAGTAATGTTTAATTTAAAAAGTTTCACTTGCTCTTTCTAGTTTTCAGGGACAACAATAAAAGTGACAACATTCATTTCATTTATTTCTTAAAGAGGGATTTCATCCACATGGATAAATGTGGGTGAAATCCACAATGACAACCATTAATTAGAATTAATAGTTGCCAGTTTTCAAAAAGAAAAAAAAAAAAAAAGGAAAATTTCCTTTTTACTGCAGTAAAAGATTCATTTAATTTTAAGACTTTGGACATATCTTTACAAGAAGTCCCAATGAATATGGAGGACACTGCGATGAACTGAAAAGATGCATGTGTGTGTGTGTGTGAGAGTGTGTGTGTGAAGCCAAAGTAGAAAAGTTTGGAGAAAAGTTTAAAGGCTGCTGCTGAAATACTAAACTACGTCTGTCAGGCCCTCTTTCAGTCATCATTATGGTGCTTTCTGGACAACAGCTGACCAGATGTTTATTGAGTGACTAAGTGTTGTGCTTTCACTGCAGTCATTATCTCAGCCAGTAAAGACAATTGATTCTTCTGCTCATTCCCTCCAATTTTATCTCATCGTATCACCGTTTAACCTTCTAATCTGATGCATGTGTCTGTGTTCAATCGTTAGACATTTCTTTCATCAAAAAGTTTTAGATCACACAATATTAAGACCTAAGAAAGAACAATAAACAGTATAGTTTTGGACTTTTGACTATTTTCCAACAGGAGTATCCAACTGTATTGTGAAAGATGGCAACCTATTCGTTTTTTCTTCTAGTTGTGCTGTTAGGATAGCAGATGGAGATTGATGAGCTTATTACATTCAGATCGACCTGCTGAAAGGCAGTGGTACAGAGTTTATGCCCTTTCACAATGAAGGTCAGCTACGCGGCTGCCTTTAAAAATCAACCTTGTCATCATTTACTTATTTATCTGAAATCATAAGCAGAAAAAATCTGAGCTCACAGACTTTTTACAGCTAATTATCGTCTGCTGTTCAGTTTTTAGTTCAGTCATCTAAAAGCTAAGACGGTATATCACATTTTATGCCAGTAATTACTTAAAATAAATTAAAATGATTACAGAAAGGCTATTTTGGATAATTACATTTCACTGAAGTTTGCTATCTGATTGTGCTGTGTTGCTATGAGTTTTGTAATAGAAAAACACAACTACTGAGATAGTATTTGTTTCCCTCCGCTCCCAGTCAAAATATCTATTCTGATAATGATAATGAGATTCTGAGTTCCAGTCAGACATTTTTTACATTTTTTACATTGCCTCAGGCATTCAGGCATTTCTCCCCAGGTTTGGGACTCGACTAGATAAGCGGTCCAGCTGTGACAGACACTTTGCCACTGTTTGTTCAGTTGTTGTCTTAAAAACGGTATGGTGTCACCACATTGGGGCCATGGCCCAGAGATCAGTGTCTGACGGAATCTAATAATCTTTAGCTCTTCTCATAGGATGATCATTGCACTAATCTGATGTTTTCACGCAACCTTCCACCTTGATGCTGACTCATTTATCTTCCAGATCTTAATTCCACCATTCTAAGAAAAAATGTGAAACAAACATGTTCAGGTAGTGTAATTGTAATCATCATTTAGAATGAGTGACATTCTTTGTGAGTGTTATAAGAGAAGCTACAGTATTTTTGGTTAAATTCTCTCCCACAGCAGCTGAATTGCTGACTGGCATTTTCCAGAGCAGAAATGGAGAACAGGTACAATATATAGCTTCCCACATATACCCAGCCACTTTTGCCACACACACATACACACACACCTGGAGAGCTTACATGGCTTTACATGAAGAGCTGGTACTCAGCCAGCAGCGGCTGCCAAGAACCCATCATCACACTTTTCAGTTGGCAGTCTCTCGACAGTCCATCCTTTTGCAGCTCTCCTGTTGAAATGTGTTTGTGTGCGTGAGCATGGAGGTGTTAATGTGCGTCTCTCTAGAGCGGTAATGTGTCAGAAAATAAAGTGATGGCGAGGTGAGCTGCATGCACTGAAAGACAGAACAACAGCAAATGCTGTTAATATGCAGAGAGCTTCGCCCCTGCCACATTATGTCTCCTAACAGGCCCCATCTTTAACTGATTACATTCAATCACACACCAGCAGCTGCCTGTGCTGCATTGCTTCACTATATGGGCTCACATGATGGAGGAGTTGAGAGAGCGATAAAATCTATCAACTTTGGTTGACACAATGATCGGATATAAGCAAACATTATGAGAGTTCATAATGGTTTTCATCTTACCGTGTAGAGGCCGTTTCAGTTTCATACTGCAGAGAGAATCAAATTCACCTTTTGAGAACTTTTTTTGTTGTCAAAAACGTCAATTTTCCCAGAAACGGTTTCAATACATAATTTTTGGGACAACAAATTAAATACTGCATTAGTCACAAAGTATAAAAACAAAATCAAAATACACTCCAATGACTCATAGCATTGTGACCACCTGCCTAAAAATGTGTTGGATGTCCTGCTGACTCATTGAAGCATGGACTCTATGAAACCAAAATTGTGAGATGTCTCACTGTAAGGTGAGACTTATTTGGTTCACAGATGTGCAATTGGGTTGAGCTCCACAACCATTTTTGCTTAGTGGTGTGGAAAAGTTTACACAAGATACTATTTTCAGGGAAATGTTGGTGAGAGGAGATCGACTTGAACATTGTTTCAGGCGTTCCCATACGTAACTGAATGGTTAATTCAGAAGTGCATGAGCAAGTAATAATAACTTGTATTTTCATTTCCATTTCTTTTATGTTCACTACAATAATAATTCATTTGAAAAAAAAATCCACATTGTGACAGGCAGTCAGTGATTGTTAGCCATCCTCTTCCTTGTCTCGTCTTTCTTTCTTGGGATCACTGGGCTTCTTGGTGCCCGTCACTCCTCAGCAGCCGAACACTGAGATCCAGTTACATCAGCGCTGATGACCTCCACTTGATGCAATGCGTTCAGCTGCAGAGACCTTCTCTGTTCAGGCGTGTCAGCAGTCGGCCTTCAAACACACCAAGGACAACAGATCAAGACAAAAGAGGACTTTACAGATGAAGAAATTGGTGCTCAAAAATATGTTTTGAAGAGCTGTGAGGAGAATGAATCATAGCTGTTCCAGTTATTCGAATGATGAAACTCAGTTTCTGACAGCTATGAAAAAGCCCAAACTCCAGAACAAAAGAGCCCAAGAATGACTTACTGACATGCTTCACATATTAAATGCTGAGGGAATAACATTCCTTCTGAATAAATCTAAGCATCAACATTTACAGTGTCTTTAAACATTGTTTACACAAATAAAATGTTATTGGGATGTCATGGCAAGATTTTGATACGGAAAGAAAATTTTAAATGTTTTTCAAAGTATTTCAAAAATGAAATCTCAAATGTGTGGTGTGCCTTTGTGTGTTCATCCATCTTTGATATCCCTAAATAAATTCATACACAATAAATTTGCCTCACAAATCACCCAACTAGTTATAAGAATCAACCAGAGTGGATTTATCTGTGTATAAAAATTCTACTTATCTGCTTACAGATTAGCACAAACATGACGCAAATCCCTATTTTCACAGTCACAATACTAGTGTCCGATATGCGTCGTAATTCAAAGTTCAGTTCTGTCTTTAGCTTGAAAATCACAGAATCAGTTATTACTGCTATTACTACTCTATGGTAGATGGCTGTGCAGATCTAAAATACTTGTGCCACATTCTGGATTTTAAATTGTTTCTTTTAGGTTTAAGGCATTCTAAAAAAATATGTTTCATTTAAAATTGTTATCTGCCAAGGAAACACCTGAAGCCAATAATCTGACAGTTTGCTGGATCCCCAGAGAATATATCTCTGTTTGAATCTTACAGGGACACATTCATCACATATCTTCAGGATTACTGTGTGTGCGTGAGCGTAGATGTGTGTGTGACAGAAAACACACATCCTGGAATTTATCAAGACATCTGTCCCTTCAGCCATGAGGAGCATTAAAATTAAAACAGCCAGACCAATTCAAGGCATCTGAATTTATGGTTTTTATTTTTTAATTTTAACTGTTAAACAAACTCGGAGAATAAAATCACACTTTCTTTTGACGACAAAATTCATTTTTATGTGTCGGAGCAAACGGCAACACGTCATCTGCTCAAAAAGATACTAAAGTACCGTTTCACAATTCCAACTAAAACAGAATAAAATCAATGTTTTTATTACACATAAAAACTCATCAGCTGGAAACATAAATCACTGCTCAATAATTTACCTCCAAAGAAGGCCTGGCTCATAATTCAGAATTTGTGTCAAAGGTGATATGTATAGCATTACATTTTCATATTTACACAATGTGGTACCATTTTTGTGGCTTTGTTTATTTTAGGTCTCAGTACCCTGTGGAAGTTTCTTACAAGGTAAAAGCAAAGAAATACTTTCATGATTAAGTTCCACAGAAAAAGAAAAATCTAGTATATATTTATTAGAACATTACACTCACCCATTTAGACAAAAATACCCCAAACACAGGGAGTTGTTTGCTTTATCCTGTGTTCTTTCCTTTTGATTCAGTGACCTGATTGTTTCACATGGATTGCTATTTATTCACTGTTGGCGGCTGCGATACCCTGAAAATGACAGATGTCAAGAGCTCAGCCGAAGATCTACGCCTGTTTCTGTCTCTCCTATTTCACAAATAAAAAATATTAAGTATTACTGAAAAATATTATTCAGAGCTTAATAGAAGTATTTACCTACGGAAGAGGATTAGGGCCACTGGAAAAAAGAAAAAAAAATCTGACTTTAATCTCAGAACTCTGAGGAAAAAGTCAGAATTCCGACTTTAATTGTAGAATTCTGAAATTAAAATCAGATTTATTTATTTATTTATTTATTTTATTTATTTTCCCCCAGTCGCCCTAATCCTCTTCCGTAATTCACCAGCTGTGAATTCTTTCAATAGTTTTTAGTATATCTGGGGTGGATATTTTATTGGGTCCAGTAAAATCACAATGGCCCCAAAAAAACAGACTGTTCTGATAAATTGTGACAAGAAGAAAAATAATACATGGTGTTAAAAAAGTACAAGCTAATATCTGAATATGTATTCTGCCCTGTTCACTTTTCATACCTGTAATTTATTCATGGTTTGAAAAACAGTAAACAAAGCAATCAAGTCAATAATAAATTTTGGATTACTTTAAAGCTTGGTTAGATTTTAAAACATCCCAAAGCTCTGAACGTCTCCCAGAGGACAGCTTAATCCACGTTTCCAAAAGGAAGGAGAGGAATGTAACACAACATACAGCACCATGACCGTCCACCTATAACCCATAAAATCCCATTGAAACACAATAAAGATTGAATTTGTAAAACTTTGAACATCAATACTTTTGCAAGACATTGCTCAACACTCACATAAACGTAACATATACTACTACTTTCTTCCTCTACTATCCTCTAAGTTGCATGATTTGCAACTTAGAGGTTGTTTAACTGCTATCTTTATGTTTTAGCTGTGATGCCTGAATGTGACTCACATAATGCTTTCAGAAACAACTAAAGTCAACAACTCAATGGTTTCTCAGTGGTTTCATTAGATAGAAAAACTTATTGAACTAATTTGAATAATGAACTGAACTTAATGCACTGTTTGATAACTAGGATCAGTTTTGATGTATGTGTGACTGAATTGATATGACTTCTTTGGAAAATCCCTTCGAGACAGCATTTGTTGTGAATTGTCACTATATAAGTAAACTGAGTTGAATTGGATCGCATAAACATTCTTGGTGGTGATGAATACTGGCCTTCTGAAGGGATTAGTTATGAGCTGTGTTTAGATTAGGTAGTAGGAAGCAGTGACAACACCTGACGCACTGCTGGCGCACCAGGATCATTAATTAGAGTCATTACACCTCCGGTCCCAAAGGCACACATTTACACACAGTTTTACACACAGGCGCTGTGTAACTGCAGCCACAAAGTCAAATACCAACACATGACGAAGTAAATGCACACCTGTTGACACAGCTGGACAGACGGTGAGTGTGTAAAACAGTAACTTCAATTTAAGTGATACAGAGGTAAATTTGTCTTTGTGTATGAATGGAGGTGGTTTTTTAGTGCGGTGAATTTACGGCACATTTGCGCTGGAGACCCCTGGACAGGACAACTGACAAACAAACTCACCCTCATACATTGCTGCTGACTAATAGCTGGTGGCTATTCCTGCTTTGCCTCTGACACACGTCTTTCTTCGTTACCCTCAAAAACTGTCCTCTCCTGCTTCACCCAGGTTGCAGAGGAGCAAAAACGTGTTTTAAGTTGCAATGTGAATCACATTTTAAGGTGCTTTCTGAAGATTTCATCACTTTTTTTTTTGTCCTAATCTTCATTATCAACAGCCCGAAAAAAGATATTGTACAAGCTGGAGCCACAATTCAAGATTGCATCAACTTCTTATAAACCAAACTGTCTCCAGGCAACGGAAAACATACACTTTGTGTTGAAATCTAGATGTTTCAGATTATCTAATCTTGTTTATATTCTTTTTCTTTTGCACCAGACCAAAATTGGAAACAATTTTCCATCAGAAGCCTATCTGTTTGAGCTTTTCTGTCTTCAAAAAAGAAAAGAAAATCTAATCAGGTCATTTATTTCTAGACTAGAATTTTTCAGTTCCAAAGTATCAACTAAAGTTTAGATTATAAACAAAGCAAGATTATTATTTTTTTTTATTTACTTCTATTACATTGTTATTCTAAAAAAAATAATGTTTTCCTGATGCAAAAATGAGAATATTCTACTCAGAAAAGATCAGGGAGTGATCGGTGGATTGTGGGATTACGGGAAGAAAAACAGGCGTCACGTCTGACACGCAGTCTGAAAATCAGCAGCCCTGCTGTCTCCATTCTTTGTTTCTTTTTCCATGTCTTTTGTCTTTAGCGGTGCCTGCTTTTAAATATTTGTTTTCTCTTCCACGGACCCTTCATTTTCACTTAACAAATTGATTTTGATTTCACAAGTTGCCATTTAAATGTTTTAATTTACCTCAAAATGTCTATCAGATCTCAATGTCTAAGCGTCAGTGGAGCACTCAGAGGCACAGTGGTTGTTTATTTAAACCAGTGGTGCTCAAAGTCGGTCCTCGAGGCCCGGCATCCTGCATGTTTTAGTTCTCTCCCCGCTTTAACGCACCTGGATCAAATGATGGCTCATTAGAGGCCTAAGAAGAACTCTGACATGCTGAAAAGGTTGTTACTACGACCAGGGAGAGAACTAAAACATGCAGGATGCCGGCCCACAAGGTCCAACTTTGGGCACCACTGGTTTAAAGGGAGAGCCAGAACAATCCAACATGTTCTGGGTGTCCAACCACCTTTATTTACTTAAAGACTCCCCATTAATATTTGCTAGCCATCAACTGGGTTTTTAGTGTATTCTATAAATATATCTCAAGATAATAAGGTATGCACAGACATTTTTCACAGAATATAATATTTTTGCATGAGGCTTTAGTGAGTTTTAGCATAAAAGTCCTCTCACTTTGGTTAAAAGACAATGGGAATTGTAAGAACAAGACAAGAAGAGCAAACAAGTCAGATAAAATCCACGCTGTGCGCTTTGATGCAGCCTCATTTGTCCAAAATGTTGTTACCTTCCTGGTGCCTGAACCTTTTGAAAGTGAAACAGAGCATGAAAACAGGGTGTGTGTTTTTTTTGGTGCTAGTCTTCGACCCACAAAATATATTACTCTCTAATTTTCAAAGAGGAAATTGACACATTTTTCAGGCCCGACACTTTTCTGTTTTCTCATTTGTCTGTCAGTTTTTCAGCTGAGTGAGTTTATTCCTGCCGTTTATGCACTTACCGATCACTTTCATTTGGGTGTCAGTGAGTCGCTATAGGGTGGTGATTTAGTGCTTGGAAACATACCTTCTCTAAGTGGAAATTTACAGATGGAAGGGCTCCTCTGTAATAAGTGGCTACACAGTGAAGACAGACATGGTACTAAATCCCTCCACTGCTCTGTCTCTCAGTCTTTGCATCTTTTTTATTTCCTTCTTTTGCCTGTGTGTGGATACGCTGTTAATTTGTGATGAGTGAAGCTTTTCTGTTAGAGCTTTATTTCTTACCAACTCATCAATTTGATGGAAAACAGTGGTGACCATATTAAGCCAGATTAGGTCACGTTGAATTTACTCAGTTTTCACACATGAAATCCATTTTGAAATGGACTTGAAAAGATCTCTGCTAGAATATCTGTTATTGTTGGAAAACAGATTTGAACTGGGATTTTTTTTTACAAGTTTGCTGATACATTTATGATGCTAAGGCCATCCTCCTGGCTTTGATTGGTTGTTTTTGCAGATTCGTTGCTACTGAAGTTGCTATTTTTATTTTTTTAGCTGCCTAAGAGAAATCAATATTAAGGAAGTTCTGTTTTTCATCTCTAATTTACCATTTAAACCAAGGATGTTGTGTCTAAACTAAGTCCTCTTCTGTTTTGTTGACCCAGATTCTCCTCCATTCTGAATTCCAGTCTTTGTGTGAGAAAGAAAGAGAACACAAGGCAACGTGTGTTTTCTTTCTGGATACAACCCAGAGACAGCTACAACTGTGCCTGATGAGATCTGCACTTGTTTTGCTCGCTGTCAGCGAGCACGGTTGGTGTCATATGTGGTGATCCAGCTAATGCAAAGCTGCAGCAGAACATCAGCACAAACTTTGTTGAAAAGGTGCCACCGACATCCAGGCTCTGGCAACTGTGACTCAAGAGTTAAGTGGAACAAACCTGAAATTTTTATACAAATTGAGGTTAGAAATTAAAATTTAATTCACTAAAAAGATGCACAAAATCTACAGTATAATTTAAAGACTATTATATTGTATTTTACTGCCTTTGGTGATTTTTGCTAAAGGCTAAGACTGTTTTGTGTTGAACTAAATAAAATTGTTTTTAACAATGTGACATTTTCTAAATGCAGAAATTTAGGACTACAGATATTAATGTTATGTACAGATATTAAAGCAGATTTATTTATTTTTCTGTTAAGTTTTGATCAATAGATGAAAGTTTGACTTAGATACTTGAAACTTTACTTAAAAAAATAATGGAGAGAAATAACTGTGAAAATAAATCCTAATTTCTCATTTAATAATACATTTTCTTACATTAAATAATCCCCTATAACCTTAGATTGTGGTTCTTAATTCTGCTTGGGTTGGCTTACTCACCATTTACAAAATATGATTCATTGCAGCCTTTAAAACAATTAAAGACAGCTGGTGAGTATTAAGTTGTTTGTAGTCTTGAAGTAGAATGAAGTGCTAAGCAGTCCCACTGAAAACATCGGGCTTAAAAGGACCAAAAGTGTAAATGCATTTGAACATGTTGTTCAAATTATTTTTCTACCAGCATCTGTTCAGGTCAAAGCATAATGTTAGGTTTTACTTTCTGTTTGTGACCCTAGTTTTTTGCACAGAACTTCTGAGTGGTTTCATGCAATTTCCTGAAAAAATAAAAAAAATAAAAAAAACATTCCCAGAGTGTGAATATCATTGGATTAGCCTTGGTAGATTGCATGTATTTTGTAATCTGAATAGTACAAAACTACTTTTGCAATATAGTAGGTTGGAGACTCTGAGAGCAAGAGACCAGTTTTGTAGTTTGTAGTAGATTATTTTCAGAATTAAAGAGAAGCAAAGTCTGAGGAGTATGATTGACAAACATTTTTTTTTGTTCTCAGTTTTTGTTACATTGATTTCAAAAAACAATATTTCTTACGTTTTTATTTGTAAAGTAGCACTGGGTACAAGTAACCAAGGCAAAAAATGGCTGCAGATAATTTATTTAAACATTTCAGCAACTGTTTAATGTGTACATGTGCTAAAAAAACTATTATTTGGACATTTTACTTTGTCCCTATACTCTCATGACTTTAGTTTTCCCTCTAGGACTATCAGAACTTCTCTTGTGCAAGATGAAAACTGAACTGCCTGAAAACATTCAGAAAGCAAAGCTGTTCATCTTGTTGCAACAAAACTCAAGTGTTTTGTGTTTCTTTACCCTCAGGGATTCCTCCTCTTCCTAAATACAGCAAGCAGATTTAAAACGCCACAGTATGCGGTAAAGCTTTGTGCATGTGGCTTCTCACAGGTTTGAACACATGTTTTTGCCCTTTTGTATCGTAGATCTTCATTGTCCTCCCTGTGGCTGTCTGTACAGTTTTACCTCAGGCTAATGTTTCGTCACTTGAAGCGGTTATATTAGGTGAATTAGCCTGTGGCGCAGATTGCTTTGTCGTAGTAATTCATCACCTGTTTGGCAGAGGTGACTGCATGAAGGACTGAGTGAACAGTTACCAGTGCGACATGGAGACTGAGCATCTGGTAGAGAAGGTTAATTGAGGGCGATTACTGTGATTAATAGCTTTGTTTGAAGTGAAAACACAAGACAGACTAGCTTATGTTACAGAGCAACATTTTGGAGAGAAAAATCCATCAGTGACAAGCGTGCAGGATGGCTGATTGAGGTTAGGGTTAGGGTGTTTGTTTAGCCTCAAAAAATGGGGTCTCAGTTTAATGGTTGTAAAGGAGAAAGAGTGTGTGGATTAAAAAGGAGAAATACTGCTGGGATCTCTGGGTAAAGAGTCATGTTGACATGGAGCATGCTAACAAAAGGATTGTCTGAGGTTTCAAATTGGATGTCTTGATCCGACTATGAGTACTGGCCAATAACGGCCCCTTTGACTCATCGGTAACTTGAGCAGCTGACAGCTCTCTGCTCCCTGTTGTTGTCACACTGTCTGTGGATTTTATATTAGCGGAACAATAAACGCCATCATCTGCTTTTAAATGTTTGGATTGAATGCAACTTGTGTTCCCAACATGTCAAAGTATTAAGAACATTTTCAGAGAAGAAGTTATAGACTGTAAGAAAAGGCACTTAGAAAACAACTGCTTGACAAAGTTAATTACATCTTAGAAATACTAAGAGATTACTTAATGCATCAGAACTAATTCAAAATGAAACATTCAGATTTTTTTAAATCCTACTGTTGAGATCCGTTTTTTCTACTTACCATCAGACCTGTATATATTTTCTTCCACAGAGATCTGAAAAATACTGTGCAGCACTATGCATGCACTTTGTAACAATTTAGTCAACACTTCAAAACTGTTTCATATCTCTGAAAAAGCAACAAAGCAATTCAACAAGTCTGCCTCACTAAGTTTGACGTAACATAATACTATGAAGAAACACATTTTACAGAAAAACGCTAAAGAAAGACAATAAGTTCCCAAGAGAGAGTGAAGAGGCAAAATATGTGTGTATAGGGTGATGGAAAACCAACTTATTACAGCGGTGAAAAATATTTGTTTTTACAACTTTCACAAAAAATCGTGGAGGCAAATGATTAGCATGTTATTTGATGAGACTAATTGCTGTAGGTTAACGAAGAGCAACATTTGAGATGTGCTTGATGTCACTGCTTCGCCTCATGGGACATTGAAGAGATTCCCCAATGATCTTCTACTGCTAAGCAACCAATGAGCAAGGAGTCAAAGACATATTAAGAGATAACAAATCATAGAAGAGAGCATATCTACATTGTTTTACGTGATCATGCAGAAAAAAGAAATAGAACAATATGGGGACTGCAAACAAGAGCTACTTTGCATCAGCATCACAAAAACTGCTGCTTTTGAGAATAGAGATAATTGATCATCTGAAGCACTTTGAATTTCTTCCAAGCTACTGAAGCTACTTTATTATTAAGATATGCTTTGTTAGTAGTGGCCTAAACCAAGTTTTGCTTTCAAAACTGCCTTAATTCTTTAAGCTATAGACTCACTAACATTCAGAAATATTTTTTTTTACAGATTTTGATACAAACTGACATAGCAATATACATTTGCTGCAGATTTGTGGATTTCACATCCATAATACAAATGTTCCACCACAACCCAAATCCAGAGCCATTGGAGTACTTCAGCTCATTATGTTCAAGAAGCTGGTTTTAGACTGTTGGAGGCTTTTGACATGGTGTATTACTGTGCTGGAAATAACCATCAGAAAATGGGCACAGAGTGGTCAGGAAGGGATGACTTTGGTCAGCTACAATGGACAAGAAGACTCCATTGCCATGTTTATAAATCCATTTACTCTTAACATTTGCTGGGCTTTCAGAGATGGCATCTTGGTTGTAACAACTAGTCATAATCCCAGGTTTCTATCATCTTAATCCAGTTAGTCTATATGATATCAACAAGGCATTTTTATCTGCCAAAATGCCACTTCCTGTTTATATTTTTTAATTGGTTCAATTGTGTAAGCCTGAGACATGGCTCAGATCAGACATTTCTGAAGTACTCCTTACTTTGTTTTTTTTTTTTTGTTTTCTTTTTGTTTTGCATTTCAGCAATACATCTTTGGACATATATTTTTGGAATACCCAGGGATTTGCTAGTTTTCTTAACAGGTAATTGACACTTAGCCAAATTGATACCTAATAAAACAGTCTACATCGGAGTAATTTTAAAAACATTACACTATAAAAACTTAATAAAAAAATACTAATGGGAATAATCCTAGTTTTGACGGTTTAAGCTTAAAAACAGATTGGCATGAACGCCATCATGCTCCCTGTCTTTGCAACTCCACGTAGGAGCTGACTCTGGAAAAGTGTTTGCAAAAAATGTTTTGGTTCTATTCAGCAGATGTTCTTTACCTCTGAAATATCGTATAAAAAAACACATTAGCACAAAATAAGAAGCAATTCACTCAAGTGGTTTGAGAAGTGGTGGTCTTTTCCTCATTTGCCACATATTTGATCAGCCATAATAACCCCCATTTACCTTGATTACAGCAGTGCTTCTGTTTATAGAATATAAAAAAAAAAACTAGTCAAAAAGCCTTTTTGTCTTTCTTTATTGTTCATTGATGTTGTTTTGGAAAGACATTCTAGCTATTTTATTTGCTATTTCATAAAATTGAATCCTAAACCCTAAATAGGTTAAATGGAAGTTTGGTTTTATTGTCCTGCTGCCTAACCTAAACACGTTTGAGCTAAAGGTCATAAACCTCACTATGCCGAGTAGAATTCATCATTCCATTGATTATGGCAAGTTATCTGGGTGTTGAAGCAACAAATTGGCCAAAGACCATCACACCACAATATTTGATGCCAAGAATTATGATTTTTTTTTTCTTTTATGCTTTATTCTTAAACAAGATGTAACCAGACACAGACCTTTGAGAAAGGTTTTGCCTTTGTCCTCTCAGTCCACAGAATATTTTCAAAAATGTTTGGATCATCAAGATCCAAATCCTCTTGTCTGCTCAGAAGATGATAAAATATTGATGTCAACTACTAAAATTAATTAAGTTTATAAATTCAGACCTTATTGTGTTCTGTTTTTGTCTCAGCTCGTGTGCATACACAAGAACAATTGATTAATTACCAGACGTGTATCTTTCTGAATATTTATTTTTTGGTGTATCCATGTGGCAAATCCCGTTTTGCTCCTCTTAAAAATGTAATTAAAAAAGTTATCCAGGAATTTAAGATTTATGGTGCCTCACGCTCTCTGCAACTTGTTGTTTCCTATCTAACTTTAGATTGGTATTGGAACAATTCATGAACAATCATTAAACTAAAATTCATCACCCAAGACGTTATGAGCTGAAAGTCAACATTGCTCTGGATATTGGCCAGAAGTTCTAATGTTACTGTTTTTATGTATTAACTCAGACATGCACTAAAGCAAATCAATCACTTAGTCATCTGAATGGAGGAATGTTAGCACTATGGGGATAGTTAAAAAAAAAAAAACTAAACAAAAGTACAACACTCTCTCACTTGCTCTTGCATGCGTACATGCTGTGTGTGCATTTTCTGCTATAAAAATCATCATGTTAGTCAAGAGACCAATTAGCAGTGGTGTAGCTCGTAAGGGTTAGCTGCAAGAGCCCTGGTTACAAGCCTCGCTCTCCAGACCTACCATTTACTGTGCATTCTGAATCGGTCTGCATGTTTCATCCTCTGTCGATTTCAACTAAACTACTGAGCCACAAGAAAACACATCTATCACCACAGGCCATTCTTATCTTCATTGAAAATCAAAACAATCATACGAAACAAACAAAACACCCCAGCGTCACAACAGATGGACCCCAGAAACAAATCTTTCTCAGAGCAGGTCTGCATGCAGCCAATCTGAAACCCTGCTAAAGTAAATAACTATTAAAAAAAAGCATTTAACATAAATTCTGATCAGTTTATCATCCTTTTGGAGCCAGGTCTTACATGCATATAAAGATTAAAGTAACCACATTAAATTAGACCATAAAGCACTTTAAACCCGTAATACTAAATAATAATACTCTATCAAAAAAGAGTATTACTATAAAATAATAATATTTAAGAAAAGGGTTTATGCAATATTTGATGAACAAAAAGTGAAGTAAAGGGATTCTCTTCATCCAGTCATGGATTTATTTTAAAACGGAAAAGAAAAATTGACATTGTTAAATTTGCTCTCATCATAAATTGTTGATTTGCTATATTTAACATAAGCAGTTTTAAGACATCGTCCATTGGAAAAATAGTCATTTTTCACTTGCTCTGTGTATAGTTTAAATGTTGTCTGACTAAATTACATGCCTTTTTGCTCTGTGATACTAATCAGTTACGTTGAGGCACGTATGCGATTTAGTGGTTTGCCGCTGACAATAATCTTATTTTAGCTGACAGTAAAAGTGTTTTTTTGGGGGTTTTTTTATTTTAGCATATTGCTGTTCTTGGCAGGTTGTGCTGGACTCCAGGGTTTCTGTTATCAAGCCATCTTAACCCAACGCATTTCCCTGAATTCCTTCTGCTGCCTCTCTGTGGTAAAGTTACTCCTAGGGGTCTGTGAACTTTGCATAAAACCTGTTTCATTGCAGCTCAAACTCCTTATAGTTTTCCAGGATAATCAATCACTTGTAATACAGTTCCAATGTGTTAGCATACAAGGAGTGTAGGCATCAAAATGAATGTTTTTTTGGAGATATTGGATAAACGGCCGTCAGAATGTGGTCAATGGGACTCTTTAAATTTGGATTTGCTCAATTTTCAACAGAAAAAAGTCTGACCCAAGCTGGGTAAATATTGTTTTAATAGTGTTAGCAGTCAGGGCTCTTTCTGCATTAATGTTGGCATTGCCATTCGTCCTGTAAAGTTACTTGTCATTCATTATTTTTGTACAGAAAAAAAAAAAAAAAAACATCTGTATGTTATGCTAAAGGTTCATGGAGCTCATGTAACAAAAATGTTTTAATTCAATTAAAAAAAACAACCATAAAGAAAATCATAATATGTACAGTCATATAAAAATTAATACACCCCATTAAATATTCAGTCCAGTATTAAGAAGAGAATAAGCGGAAGAAGACTTTTTTATTTATCCATTTTACAATAAACACAAACAATTATCATCATCATCATTATACATCAGTCATTAGCCAGAGCATCATACCATGACTGATGTGCTTCTGCAGGCTTAAGTAGAAGCACAATGCTTATTAACATGCCTAATTAACTTACTCAATCACATCTACACTGAGTATTAACAGAAAAATAGACAAAAAGAAACCAAAAGAAAATGTTTTACAGTTGTATCATTCAATTACATTTGAACCAGCAAAGTTTTACAGATCCAGGGTGGGGAAAAATAACCAAACTGTCTTTGATTTTAATAAATGTTTATGTAGTAGGAACATACTGCTGCATAAACACACTGCCTAACAAATCTACCTGAATTTTTTGCTTCCTTGCCAGTTAAAACTCGTGCTCTCACACATTGCTCCCATGTTTTGAACTCCTCCACCTCCAACTCTAACATCCTTTTTTTTCTATGGGTGATGGTTTTAACTTAAATGCTGAGGAGCTTGCCACCATTTTTAACTCCACCTGCACAAACATTCTGGGCTCTCTTGCTTTAGTGAGAGCCAAATGCTTTAAATCATAGCTGGAACCAAATCATAGCTGGAATCCTGACGGAATCTACAGATGTGAAACTACACAAGACGTGAAAAAATGAAAATACATAAACTCAAAGTCTTAACAAATTTTAGCTGACTTTTTATCTGTTTTCCAAAAAACTCTGAAGGCATTCCTAATATTTTTCAAATTTAGTTTCTACCAGCCTACTAAAGCTACTGTTTTTTTTTTTATTATTATTCCCAGTGTCTGTCATCATGATATATCACAAAACTGACTCTATTCTGTATAATATTGCTAAAACGAGACACAGAATAATTAACACAGATTTGCTGACTTATTTTCTGAAAAAAATTTAAAAAATGGAATGGTTTAATTTATTTATTAGCAGTTAACTCTTAATTCTCTTTCCTGAAATATGCTTTCATCTTTTATATTGTTGCAAGATTTTTGGATGAGGATCCAAATGCAAACAAGACATGCAAGGTGATTGAGTAATTAAGAATTCTACGAACTTAGACAAAAGGAAACTCTGAACATATAACCAGGGCAAAAGCAAAACTACAATTTAGTGAATAATGACAGAAAACTATGAGGCTTAAACATGCAGGATTGAGTGATTGCAGGAATCAAAGAACAGGTGAGTCAGAATCAGAATGCATTGCAGCTGCTGGTGAAAGTTAACTATGAGGTAACTGAGGGTGGGTGATAAATGTGCACAGAATACCTGCAGGCAAAAACACTAGAATGAGTGAAGAAACAAAATCAGACTAACACTAATAATAATGCTAATGTATTAAAATAAACAGAAAACCAACATGACTGATTAATTAAAACTCCATGAATTATGACTACCAAAAAAGTAAAAATAATTTGGGAATGCAGTGTAGCAGCATAACAAAGAATAATATTTCTATTAAAATTCTTGTCACACTAAATTTTTCTAAACAAAGCATGAGGCTTAGAGATATTTCTTTTCACTTTTATCAAATTTAAACTAAGATTGTTATCCTTTCGAAATTGTTGAGGAGCCCTTACGACATGGCGTTGTAAGCTTTTGAAAGTACAATATTTGTGACTGCAAACAAACTGCTCCCTTGTGTAACATAAAGGGGACATAAACTGAAACCAGCCAAGACATTATGGAGAGAACTGTGGACTTCCACGTTCAAGGTGCCTCGAAACTGTATCAGCTACTGCAGTTCTCTGCCAAACAAGTGAAAGAAAATGTAAATGTCATGGGAATGTCCTGTGGGTTCTGCATCCCTGAGATAAATGCCTTTTGGTGTGAAGTGTGTGCATCAGTCCCAAAGGAAAAGCAAAAGACCTTGTGAGGATGCTGACTGAAACTGGTAAGACTGTGTCATCATGTGCAGAGAAACAAACCCTGCACCAATATACCCCGAGAAACCACTCAAGGGGTTAGAGCCATTTCTCCAAAAGTAATATAAAAATCCAGACTGCCCTTTCCAGATGGACCAAGGGGAAATACCTTTTCATAGAGACATTCTTAATGTCCGAGGCCAAAGACAAAGTGTTTGGCCAAAAAGAAGATCCTTAAATGCTCAACATCAAATGTCATGTCCAAGTGTGCGAGGATACATTGTGGACAAGGAAAGCATAGCATAATTTATAACAAAACCTTTTAAAAATGTAGTTTGAAATTGTAATTATGCCAACCATTACTAAATAAATTAACAGCTTGTAGTATCATTACAGTATAAATAACAAAGTAAAAAGTTGTTTTCTTTTTCACTTTAGTACCTCAGCGACAGGACGCCAATTCTGCCACATTCTGTTTCTCGGTTCTATAATTTTCTTTAGAAGGAGAGACAGCTATTGAGACGTGGAGGTGAGAGAAAAGTGGGGTCTTGTGGTCTGCTATGGTTTCTAATATTGCAGAGGTAGTTCTTTAGCAGCCAAACAGCACCATGTGATGGTAACTGGATCGCCACGCAGCTGCAACACCAGGCTCCCTCGGTCGTCCCCAAGGCCGCTGGAATAGCGACAGAGAAGGTCTACAAACACACACACATACACACACACCAGCATACACAAACACTGTACACACACTTCAATGTGTGGAAAATCCCTAATACTACAGGATGAGGGTAAGTGGGGAGGTGCAACAGAGAACTCTACACTGCCTGTTTCAAAGATGTTTTTAAAGCTGTGAAATTTCTTGTCCAACCACGGCAGGCTCGATTACACACAGAGCTGTTCTTTACACTGAGAGGCTGTATGTTTGTTCTTCTGTTAAATGAAGGGTAGCGGTGGTTAGATGGCAAGCCAACTACAGTCATTTCTGAATGTTTCTGTCAAAGGCCAGACCAGACTCTTGTTCTCTATTAAAGCACTACTGTTACTTTTAGGTCTGATGGCCATCACTGTTACTTTATAGAACAGCTCCAACAGAGAATATATCTCCTTTCTTGAGAGGATCAGTTAAAAAACATTTGACTGTTTTGGAAATCAGTTTGATCCTTCATCTAGAGAACATTTATGTCATTTCTGCATAAAGACAACAATCACTGGAGAGTTAGTGAAACTTTTTCCACTTTTTGACAATTTTATGAGATACTTCTTGACTCAACTGTGCAGTTTGACCTGCAATTCACAACAACACCCTGTAATTCTTAGACAGATTTACACTGATTGTCTGCTGAGATGATCTATTGATTGTGTCTTGTTTGTCCATCTGTTAGACCATCCATTGCCCTTACAAATGAAATGACCCTAGATATCTTCCTATTGTGGTCCAGACTTTGGAAAAAGTAAAATGAACGATCTCTGTGGATCAAGATGGATAAGTTTAGAATCTGTCCAATCCTACTGTGAAATTTGGAGGAAAAAATAAAACAGTGATGAACGACTCCTGGCAGTGATTTCTAGAGTCTAAATAAATCACTCCTTTGGCTGGAGGAGGTCACTATGATTAAAAGCTCAGCTTGTCAAATCTGTAACCGGCTGTTCGATGGAAGACTGTTTTTTTGGTGAAGGTGATGTTTTAAACAGGTTGGCCTTGCTGAGGCTCGGTTATACCTAATGACACTTTTTGCTTTTGTAAATTTATCAGCTAATAGAGGTGATTGCGTAGCATCAGCGGGATTCGGCGCTAACTTAGGCCGTGCCTTTCTGGCCTGTGGTCACAAATCAAATCAAGATCGCCATGCCAATGTTTCAAACGCACACAGGCAAGTGCAGAGAAACCCTACACCAGTATGAGTCAGGCTATAAGGCACCAGGGAGCACGCAGGCCTGTTGCAGGGCAGGGTAGCAAAGCTGGTTCAAAGTGCGCTGCAAGTTGGCAGATGGATCAAAAGCTCTGCTCTGAGCCATGCCACTCAATGTTGCATGATACTTGAAATAAATAGTGGGGAAGCGCTGCACAGTGCAACCAACAGTCATCTGCGTACCAATGCAGGGTTATTCCAAGACACTGAGGAACATTTTTATTATTGTGTCTGTAAGCAAAGCCTTGATATAAGTCTGTTCTGTCAACTGCAGACATACATTGGGGCCTTCAAAATAAGACACCTCTTCATGAAGCTGATTAAGTTTCAGCTATTTCAGATTTTCTTGTATAAGCAGAGTGAGATTTTCCTGGAATAGGATTTTTCTTTCTGCAAATGTTGTGATTTGCCTTGCAAGGACTAACTTATTTCACTGTTACATTTACTAGAGTCTGAAATTATTCTTATAGCTAATCAAATACTAACTAGGTGTCAATCTGTGCTCATTGCTCTTTCTGCTGAAAATACATTATCAAAACTACTGGTGCAAAAGTTTACTATAATTTTAAACCAATGCCAATTTGTGTCATTGCATCAGTTCTTTTTATCTCCCAGTTCTGCCCTTACCCTTAAAATATTTCGTGGTATACTCATAGAAAAGTGGATCTCCAATGGTAATAGACGCTTCTGGTCGATGTGGTTCTGTTAACATCTTCTTGACATCTTGTTTGCACTGGAAGTATTTGTGGTAGACTGTGAAGCGACCAAACTGAGAATCGGTTCCTTTGTGTCATGGTTTTCAACTAGAAAAATGTGAACTGCACAAAAATGATGTTCAACCGTGATGGTACATTGGATTAGAAGATGGGTGGATGTATCAGGGCCTCATCTGTTGTAATGCAGAAGACATCCAGGTCACCAAGAAATAGTTTCTGCTTTGCAGTCTAGACCAGTGGTCTCAAACTCCAGTCCTCACTTTCAGATGTCTTTCTGCTTCAGCAGACTTGGCTCCAATATTAGATCATTACCAGAGCTCTGTAGAGCTTTACTGCATGCTAGTGAGGCAGTAGAACAAGAGACACATCTAAAAGTTGTAGGACTCTGGCCCTCAAGGAATGCAGTTTGAATCCGCTGGTCTAGACAAGACTGCAGGAGGTTGTCATCATAAAACTGAACACTCACACACACATGCACACCTGCACACACACAAATTCATGTTGGAAATCTTTGCTGCTCCTTCAATCCTTCTTACATTTTTTGTAAAATAATTTTAAAGAATCACCCAGTTATTGTATTGCCCCTAATTTCCATCAGTTACTGATGAATGTCTTCACTGTGCCACTTTATGATTAATGATGTGGAACTTGATAAAATGATGTTTTACACTTTTCCTAATGATACCTTTGTTCAATGAGATCCCTCTACTTCTCCATTAATTATAGGTTTAACTAAATGAGTTAAACTTGTATTAAAAAAAAAAAACTAGGACAGTTGAATTAATTTCAGTTTATCAAAATTAAATGCAATTGATGGCAGATTTAAGCACAAGAAGAACAGATGTACTTCAGAAAAGTATTGTGTAACCACATGTGTTGTATTGAAATATAGAACAGATTAAATGATATGATAAGTCAAGAAGTTTTGAAGTGACATATCAATATAACAATATAACAATCATAATATTTAACAGTGGTGTTTACAGTTTTGAATTCCACTGCAGCTTACATAGTATTAGATATGTTTTGCTGTATACCTTCAAAAATGAGATTGATAAAATACTTAAATTCTAATTTATAATGAAATACATGAGCACTGGAAACTATCTTCAGCTATAACTCTGAAAGCTTTACACCTGCAGTGGACTTTGGCAACAGGACTGTTTTCTTACCAAGGAACAACAATATTATGAGTTTTACATAGTTTGTTAAATGAGTATATAAAAATATTAGTACATTTTTTTTGTGTTATTATATTTGATGAACCTATTCCAATGTTATCCTCCTTAAACCAGAAATCAAGAAAAGAGGAAAAAAGGAGTACCCACATCTATGAAGGTAGGATTGCTTCAAACATGGTCGTACAACAACATCCCACAACGTTATCCTGGCATGTTGCGGATAGAAGTAAGAGGCACTGCTTTGTAAAACTATTCAAAAGTCTCTGCAAACTCAAAACTCACTCCAAACTAAACTATTATGGTAGCTCAGGGCATCTTAATTCACAGCCAACTCAACATACCAAAACAATCACCAGTATAAGATATCAAAACAGACTTGTATTATAATCTTCTTCATGTTCTGATAAAAATCACACCCATATCCCACAGAATGCAGCTTTGAAGTATGAGAACGTGCAGATTAGTGATATTTAATCTTCAAATGTGCTGCTTGTAGGTCACATTATTAGTGACCTACAAGTAGCAACAAAAGTGAAGTTTTTCAGTTTCCTTGCCAAAGTACTTACTCTTGTAGACAGAGCAACTTAAAAATGTGTCTTTTTGTCTCTGTTGTGACAAAAATTATTTTTAACTGAAATTCTTAAAAATAACTTTCCTCTGCTGCAGAATGCAGTTTCTCTCTGCACAGTCTCAGCATGTCAGTCTCTTCACAGAGAAAGTTCTTCTTTCTGTTCAACAATCCCATACCAACAAGCATTGAATTCCGATTGTGTCTCCGTCAGAAGTGCCAAGGCAAATGACCTTGCCCATGCCAAGACGTAGGCTTTCAGTCCGCTTTTAGTCCGCAGCAAGGCGGAGCTGGCAGGACGATCAAAGGCTTTCCACTGAATCCTGATACTAAATGTTGCTGATGATCTGTCTGAGAGGGGCAGTCGTCTGATCATACCAAACAAGCAGAGCGACTGGGCAGTGTCAGGTCCTGGTCTGAGCTCAGAGTCCCGTGGAACACTCCTTTGAATGAAGAGTTTTGATTCAGCTCACTGAAAACTCAAACAGTGAAAGGTGTGGAAGAAAATAAAGGCAATGGGGAAAGACACATCATTTTATTAATTTAGCGAGAAAATTACATTGTTGTGATTAAAATGAAGGAAAGCAATGAAAAGTTTGAATACAGAATAAAATTGATGATCCAGTTATTATTAATCAAAGATAACTGTAAACAAATGGGTTTGCTGCATTGATTTAAAGGAACTCAGCATGATTGCAGTTTTCTGGAAGTTTCTTCCAGATTCGAGAAGTATAAAAAGTGACTGCGTCTTTTTCATGTTTGTTTTTCATTACCAAAACCCGACAACAAATTTATGTGTAGGCTTTTATGTATCATGTACAGAACAAAATGTTCATCTGCAGTAACGTTATTAAAATATTTTGGAGTGGATTGTAAAAAAGGAGGGAAGTAGTTTGAAGTGACGTTTTGATTTTTTTTTAAATTTTGTTTCTCCTTTCTCTATAACGGCCCACGTAGTTTTAAAACTGCAAATATAGATATCAGAATTGCAGAGAAAAGTCAAAGCGTAGCTTTTCTATCCCGAATGACTGAAATCAATCTGCCTGAAATGGAAATGCAGCCTGATGAATGAATGAACACCAGGAATGCATAAGGAGAGGGTGACGACAGGTAGGAGGTGAGAGGAAGTTTTGGGTGCAAACACAGGTTTGAGCTTGTTTTATTAGTAATGTGACCCACACCAAAAGACAAAAACATAATCTGGTGAAAATCCCAAACTCTGTAGATCAGCAATCTAACTCTGACATAATCCCAATGAGAACAGGTGAACGTGAGCGCAATGTAAAAGCAGGGTTGCTACTGGTTGAAACACCACACACAGTACTTAAGTACTGCTGTAAGCCATTTGCGTTATTCTCTTAATCACTGTCACCAATCATTTTACCAATCAAGTGAGAGCTGGAAATCACATCCCACTTCGTAGTTGTGCTAATATTCTCAAGGTGACACAAATACTAAAACACACAAACACAAAGAGATACATTCAAATCTTCAATCCTGACATCCTTGCTTTCCTTTGTGCCACTTGAGTCTTACTTGTGCGCTTATCAAAAGATGAGGAGCGAGACGCTCCGATATGCTGGTAGAGTTTCACAAACAAAGACTGCTCCATCGCCCTCAGTGTTGACGCCACAAGGTCCAGAGTTGTCAAAAGTATCTGACCTCCATCTCTGGGAGATAACGCAGCAGAACAAAAAGCTGGAGGAGAGAAAGAGTAAGAAAAGCAGATACAAATCAAATGCATGCTCAAACAAACTCAACTGGCGTCAGCAGCGGCGAAAAATAAAGAACAATGTCGCCTAGGCAACACTGGTTCATTTTCCCACCTTCTCTCAGTCTTTAGATGTAGGAAATTATACTTCATGAAACATCAAACAGTATGTTGTGTGATTATTGACTTTTAGACAACCAGTGTCATTTTGAAAACAACAAAGAAAAATTAATTGGAAAAGTTGCTATAGAAATCTTCTGGTAAAATATTCATGCTCTTTAAATAACGTTGAAAAAACCTCGTCTCTGCTTTATAACCCACCTGCTTTGTGAGCTATTTTGGGCTCTTTTAATCATTTTAGAGAGCTTTTCAAGGAAAAGTAAAACAGAAATCCACATTTGAATTCTGATCCACAAACCACATCATAAATGAACGGCGCAATTCAAAGCTGCGATGCTTTAAGTTTTATAAGGTTTCTTTTGTATTGGTGCAGCATGAGCAGATATTAGTAAAACACAACTGGATTTGATATATTTTTATTGCACTGCATAGGAGGATGAAGATATTGGTGTTCAGAAATATAGCCAAAGCAGATTTTTACATGAAATTATGGTAACCAAAAATATTTATCTTTAATAAGTACTATGCAGCACTATATACAGAATTGCAAAAATATGTCTTACATTTAAATTATGCATACGTGTTGCATGGATTGGAGTTATTATATTTATAGCTTTAAATTCAAGTTCTCATATTGCAAAGTGCACTTAGACTGACTTTCCATTTGCCCGTCAGGCTCTCAGCAGAGCCTCCACAGAAAAAGGCAGAGGCTTTGCGGTCGGAGTCCTCACTGAGCCACGATGAGAACCCTCCACAAAGTCCAAACAAGGGTTTGCTTCGGTGGAAGGAGGCCCCGTGTTCCAGCCTCTTCCTGCTAAATGTCTGGAATCAAAAGTCCTGCTGTGAGCCGGGACACCCGATTCATTTAGAACAGGCAGATCTGATCCAAACGTTGAGAGTCTGGATGTTGAAAAATGATCTAAGTTGATTGTTTCTGTTTGTTTTAACCTCGGTTTGACAAAGCAGATGCACGGTACGCCGTTATCGGTTTTGAGTCGTTGCTGTGATGCTGGGGGTGTTGGCTCTGGTTCGCCTCTCTTCCCACAGTCTCTCCAACCATTCTGCGTCTCTTTATCCTCCCTGTGCTGCGCTGAGCTCTGGGTTGATAAAAAGTCATCATAGTGGTCTCCTGTGGAGCGCCTACTCTTTAGGTGGAAGAAATCATAAAACTGGAGGCCACAGTCACAGAGCTGCTTATATTTATATACAGGCACGCAGCTGGAAGTCCCTGCAGAGGAAGAGTCCTTGTTGGTGGAGCAGCAGCGGAGGCATGGGGAGACGGGGAGAGGTAGAGGATGGAGTACAGGCATGAGAGCGGAGGGAGAGAAGGAAACTTCGCTCTGCAGCTCTTTCTGTCTTAACTCGCGCTCCAGCATCACGTTTTCCAGCTCTTTGTCTGCAAAGGCTCTCCTCTTCCTCATGCGGGCGCTGATGGAGGGGCACGGGAAGTGGCTTTGGTGGCGCTGCTTAGACCAACTGGACACACCGTCCTCTGAGGTCATCAGATGTTTTAGCCCTGAACATGGGAGCAAAGCCACATTCTGCTATTACACATCCATTTTGTAAGGAACACCATGTTTCCATCTAATCAGCTTAAGTTTCACTACTGTGTTGTTTGTTAGTTTAATCAGGCGGTTGGTTAGTGCTGTCATTTTCACTTTGGAGAGAGAACAACAAGAATTAATCTGCATTTGATTTCCCTCCTAGTGCCTCATTCTTGGCCCTTTTCCCCCATGTTTCAAAGGTTAGGGTGTCCTAGCTGTTCTGGAGGAGTATGGAGAGGGCAAATGGAAATGTCTTGGCAGCCTTTATGAATTGTATTTCAGGGGTACACTTAGAAACCAGAGGTCTGCAGCCAACCTGGCAAAGACTTGAAAAGCCTACATATGAATTTAGCCTCCCTAAGTCAAATCTTTGTAGAACAATCTTTCAACTACAGCTGTATGGATCTACAAGATGAAACTTTTGCCCATCTTTCTTTGCTTCATTGCTCAAGCTCAGATTTATTGGAGGAAGTCTGAATTTCTGGGATTGTTTGTTCCAGGTGATATGCAGTGTTAATTTCAACGACATACAGAATTTTTCATTTAGGCCAGAAAATTCAGCGATGGGTTGATCTGACCAGAGTACCTTCTTCCACAGGTTTACTGTGTTCCCCTCATGGCTTTTAGCAAATTGCAAACTGGACCACTTGAGCTTAGATTCAACAGTAGCTTGCTTCTTACCACCGTTTGTCAAAGGAGTCCACAACTCTTCCACCTTAGCTGCAGATTGCTATATCTCTGAATATTGTTTTGCTTGCACAGTTTGTCTGCAGATAGATTTCTGTGTCTTGAAAGGTTTGACGCTGTGCCATTCTCTGCCCAATTAGCGATGATTCATTAGACGGTGCTCTGTGAGGTGTACAAAGCTTGATCTACTGTTTTAAAAGCTAAATCTGCTTTAAATTACTCTGCAACTACATCCCTGATCTGTGGTTTGTTCTTCTCTCTTGATGATGCTGTTGGGTTACTAATGTTCTCAAACATACTGCTGAATTCTTCATAAAACAGTTGCCTTTTTCCTGAGATCAGTTTTCCCACTTGGGACGTATTTACTAGGGGTCTTCTGAATACTAAAGGTCGTACCGGTGTTTATGTCAAAGTATGAGAGCAAATGGACAGCATATAAAGGCATTCAACACTGTTGTATAAAATACAAATAACAATGCATGACTTTCCTTTCTCTTTATGGATATGTGCTACCTTGTTGACCCAGCGCATCAGTTCACATTAAAATGAATCAAAGTTTATGGTACCATCACAGACTGTGAAGTACAGATGGCTTGAATTTAGACTAATCCTTATAATGAGTCTAAATTTGAAAGCCCCCAACAGAAATCCATCAGGTTTTGTTACACATTAAATACTTTGAAGGCCACATCATGTGAACTATGACAGTGACTCACTTTGGTTTTGACCATCGGAGGAGCAGCAAGCACAAGAATGTAAGCCGAGTTAAATTTACAAATGGTGAATTATAGATAGTTGTTAGTCAACCTTTAATTTCTGTTAATGTAACCCACGGAGAAGGAAGGCAAATATTTAAAAGTGTACTCAAAAGCAGACAAAAAGCACTTTCTAACAAAGTTCCTGAGAAAAGGAAAATGTGAATAAGTAATGGGGTGTTAATTATACTTTACCCTGCGGGTGGCTCTTAGCCACAATGCTTGAGTCAGCTGCTTTGGTAAAACACTGATATGCTGTTCTCCTCAATGGAGCTGAACACTTGACCCCCTTTTTACCCTGAGAGAAAAAGGTGAACAAGAATCAGACATCTGGACATAATTGCATTTTACAAAGGCACCCTTCTAGGGGCAATTAGGATGAGGAATCCATTATTTAAGACACTGGACAGAAATCATTAGGATTATTTGGTATTTGACATAAATGTATAATATTTAAATTTCCGCTGAAAACACACATTCATGCTATTTTCCTAAATAAATTGCATCTGATTACATATTATGTGTGTATATGTAAAGTGAATTGCTCTCGAGCTTTTATCTGCACTGGTCAAGTTGAAAACAAAACACTGCATTTCATAAATAGAGAGATAATTGCCTTAAATCTTAAAAAAAAAAAATTGCTGGTCTTTTTGATGTGTTCTGCCAAATGTTATTTGAAAATATTTTTCTTAGTAGATTTCAATGCACAAATGCTAATTTGAAATGCAGTTTAAAGCTTCTGGTTAGAATAGAATAATAATCCCACATTGGGGAAATGTACTTGTTACAGCAGCACAGTAACAAAACATCCCCCATTATATAAGCATCTGTATATTAATGAAGGTTTAACTGATGTGCAAAATGTGACTGAAGAAAATACAGAGAAAATAAAAGGACAACTTTATCAAATTCCGAGTTCATTTTTTTTTCTTTTTTTCTGAGCTCTTTCGGTTTCTCACCACATTTTTATTCTATTTCTTTCTTGACGCACAATTTATATTGTCCTCACATAATATACATCTCATACAATCCACCCGCTGATTATTTGCAGAGCCTTCCTCCCCCCCCTTCTATCATCTGGGATCCACTGACCTGTCCATGCCCTCTTCTCACCTCGGCAGCCTGCTGCCTTCTCAGCGCAACCTGCGCTGCCATGACGCGCTGGCGCTCCACCACCAGCAGGCAGCAGGCGCATCGGCAGTCCCTCCAGCGGCAGAAGCGCTTGTGGCCTTTCAAGCACGACACGACGCCGTGGTTTCGACAGCGGGCGCATTTGGGGCTGCGGGTCATCTTGCGCTGAGCTTTCTGCTCGCAGCCCTCCGCAGACTCTGCCGTAGCAGCCACTTTTTTGGTTCTCTCCTTCGCTCTCGCCGCAGCTGTGATTTGCGTCGCTTACCGGCGCATCCGTCAGAGGTGGTCGCGTCAAAAACTCCCCCAGATTTTAGCTCTTTATTTTTTACTGTTGTCTTCAGCTGCAGGCCTTCGTTCAGTTGTATGGACAATCTGTGAGAGGAGAGGGGAATTCTACTTTTTAATCCATGGAGTTTAATTGAGCATATTTTAACAAAACGCAGCGAGATAATAAGCTACTATAAGCAGTATAGAAATAATCAAAAACAGCATGCGTTTAGAGATTCTTTAAAAAAAAAAATTAAGATATTATACATTATAAAAACAGAACAGTCACATGCAACTCACATTCATCCTCTTATACAGAGGCTAATAAACAAACCAATCAACTTCTATCAGCAATAAAACTAATCGAAAAAAAAATGTAATCCTGGATCTCCAAACAAGAATCCAAATTCCCACACTAACCCGGATACCCATGGGAAGATTTCCCTCACCAGCTCGTTGAGGCTTTTTCAGAGTCGAAACGTTGCAGTCAAACGTCGAGCCTGCCTCAGCTGCTCTTTGACGCCCTTTTCCAAGAAGCAGCTCGGCCGCAATGCCGAGCTCCCGGCAGAACCCACCTGCAAAGATTTAGGAACACCCGCGTTCAGTGGAAGAACGAGTCCCCCTCCTTTTAAAAGCCTCTACCTGCGCTGCCCTGCCCACCTTCCCAGCGCCTCTCGTGTTTCACAGACCTGGGATCGCTGCTAACAGCACATCTCAATTGAAGGCCACAATTATTGGGGAGCCAATGTTTCCCATACGAGTTTATTTAAAGCAGGTAGACTGGGGCTGGGTGGAGCTGGCCCAAGGCACAAGCAAACTGAGCGCCTGCTGAAGGCCCCCTGCTGGCCTGGGGTACTTTAAATTTGTGATTGCCAATAAGAATGTTGAAGACTTTAAAATTGCTGAAAGTTACCTTTTTTGTATTTATTTACAACTTCAATAATATTAGACAGCAAAATACAACTTAATACAACAATAAATTTAATTGATCAAATGAATCAATAAATCAAATACAATTATTATCTCCTTCTGGAATCTACTCAGTAATTTATAGATGTTCCTTTTGTGGCTGTGGCCAAATCTAAGCAAATGTTTAGATTGTTGCTCAGTGTCTCTGAAGTTAGGATAAAATCAAGCGTTTTTCAACCAAATCTGCAAGTATCACTGTGGAATCTTTTATTAGATATCCTGAAATTCAGAATAATTTACATTTTACAGTGTCTGACTGATTACTTTTATAAGTAGTAAACAAACCCAGTGAGTGTTACGATCTGCTTGAGTTTGAACTTTGGGTGCTATTTGAATTTCTGTTTCGATCATTTCTATGTTGTTTATTTTGATGCATTGTTCATACTTTTGTATTATCTGGTTTATCTGTTTATTATAATATTGTACAAATGAATTTGGTGCCCTAAGATTAAAGTTTTCCTTTCAGTTTAATGTTTCTGTTAGATTATGAAATCCTTAGGTTCATCTCTGTTCATTGCTCTTCCTTCCTCTGCTCCCTTCAGCCTGCTGGTCTTTGTGTCCTGCACAGGTGTTTCCCATCTCCTGATTGACTCACCTGCAGTCTTCTTGTTTAATTGTCCTCCACTGACTCTTTTCCTGACACTTCCTGTTTCCCTTCAGCTTAATATCCTGCTTGCCCTTGGTAAGTTTTGCTAGTATTTTAATTAAATATGTGTTTTGACTTAACTTAACTCAAACCCACAAAACATGACAGACTGAGGTCACTTTAAAAACTAACACTTGGTACGTTTATTAGTTGTTAATCTTGATATTATTTAATCCAAAAATAGAATTAAAATACCAGCTTTCAAAAAAAACAAAAGAAAAAACAAACAGTAAATTAATACCGTTTTATGTGAAACCATAAAGACGTTGAAAAGTCTTCATCTGGTTGCATCCATTTTGCTGCTTACTTAGTCTCCATCAAGGAATATTTACTCCAGGGACGACTGCCAGAACAAATTAATAAATCAGATAAACAACATCTCAACAATTTATGTACTGCTGTTTATTTAATAACTACTGTGAACTGGAGTTGGGGGCCCAAATCAAGTTCTTTTTGTGGCCCCATGCAATCTTGGGTTCTTTCTTACTGACATCCTTCAAAAACCATCCTTCATTAACAAATTATTCTTTTATATAAGCAATGAAATTGGGTAATTTATAGCATTACACTCAAGCCTTATTTTAAAGCCACCAAACCAACTTATAACAGATTTCACTGCTGTATTTTTAACTCACTTGAGCTGTTGATAAATATTTAATGTGAAATCAAATCTCAAATCATAATTTCCTCTTGCAGATTTAGATTTCAAATTATTTTCGAGTCAACCAATAACTTTTTGATAAGAAATGACAGTTAGCTGTGATGATGATAAAACAATGTAAAAGAAGTACTGATATAGAGGGAGAAAAGACAATTGATCCGTTTCATTTGCATTTTATTTCAAAAATGACTTAAAATGATTTACACCCTCCTCAGTAATGAATGGTAAACTTTTGATAACTGATAACATTTGAGGTTTGAGGGCCTCATTGCCATAATGCAAATCTTTAACTCCCTCCACAGGTGATTGAGGTTACTTTGAACCTAAACGTCTTTATGGTCTAAAAGAATTGGAGCTTAGCTGTACCTATTTTAATTCTATAGCTGATGGTGACAAGTGGCTTCAAATTTAAGGGACGAACTTCAGCTTTGAATGAGCTCCTCAAAGTGACCCAGGCAAAATGGAAAGACTGAGAGATCAAACAGCCATTTGATCATCCTAACAAAACACCCATTTGAGAAATTTACGGTAACTATTGGCATTATTACAATAATGCTATCTAAGTTAAGACAGAGGAGAGGACGAGTAAGATTTCATGCACCCACTGATGTTTTCTATGAGTGAGCTATACATTGGGTTGATTTATATAACTTGAGTGCTCATGCATGATGATCAGGAAAAAAAGCAGAAAAGTTTCGGGGAGTAGAATGACATTTTCATTATGCCCAGGAGTTATCTTGATGCTCATGTTTATTCATGACAACCTTAAAATGACTCTTGATGTCTCATACTTATTTCCAGTATAGAATCTTAGCAATACACAGCATGTTAATTCTGTTTTAGAAATATAAAGTGGGAGTAAGGTATAGTACTTTTTAATTTTATATCTGTTCATATCTCCCTTTCTCAAGGCATTTTCTTCTGTTTCCTCTGAAACAAACCTTCACAACTGCCCTTATGTTGGCTTTGGAAACAAGAAGGATGGTAAGAAAGTTGTGCTCCCTGCTGGTGATACTCTGCAGCTACAAGTGGGGTAACTCCACAGCAATTCATTTGCCTGATTTTCATCTCTAAATTCCACAACAGAAGCCATATTTCCACAGCTGCAACTGTGTAAGGTAAGTGCTGTAACACACTGTGATCTTCTCCACCTGATTTTTTCAAGTATTTGCATTTTTAATTTGGATGTTTCCTCACCACTAAAGGAAAAATAAACGGTTCATTTACATCTTGTCTTATATCGGAAGACGCAATAAAGTCTGTAATTGTCAGGGCAAACAGCCATCTTCTACACATGTATAATCATATATAGGGTTGTTTGGCTGAAAACTAGGTTACTATTGCAACACAGACACTCGCATATATGGATAATTTAGATAGAGAAATCAAACTGCATACTAGACAGACAAAATCCTGGGAGCTTGGAAGGAAACTGCACAAAATTCCAAATTATCCCAATTATGGAATTAAATTAATCTTTTTTTTGTTTTTATTATTTTACATCTGGCTTTTCACAAGAAATTTAGAATCAATCAAATTTTATTTGTATAGCACATTTCAGCAGCAAGGCATTCCAAAGTGCTTTACATAATTAAAATATAAACAGCATGTGACATTGAATAAACAGTGAGAAAGAGACATTTTGAAAAAACAAAAAAAGGCTATTATATCTGATGAAACGCATGTAGATTTTTGTCTTCTTAAATGGAGTTACATTAAGATTAAACAAAATGCATTGCAATAGGACAGCGTATTTTAAAAAAAAAAAGATATATAAAATATTTTCTCATAATTCTAATGTACCAATTTCATAAGTTTTGATATGAAATTAGTCATTTACATTAAACTGAGTTGAGCAATATTCTGCATAAATTTGAAGAACATTGTGAAAATCCCTAACACCAAACGAGCTATCTGTCTTTCTTTTGATTCTTTTTCTTCAGATACACAAATCCAGTCTTCATAAAGGTCAAAAAATGCTTCTGGCAAAGATAAAAAAAATCAATGAAGTGATGGCTGTTGCATCCATCATAGTTACGTGAAGAATCATCTCTAATCAGAGAAGCAGGGACAACCTTGATTCATTTGAATTATTAAGAACATATCAACATTTAGATCTGATTTGCATAGTTGGTTCTCTATTTTTTAAATTTATATAAGATCTTTTCAAGAACTATTAATATTTCCTATATTTTGTTTACTTGTATAAAGAATAGTGGTAAACCACATTTTTAGTGTATAAGATACATGATGAGATCAAAGTATCCCACTCCTTTTGAAGCATGTTAGTATGGTACAAAATATGTCTTTTGCATTTCATGTTCATGTGTGTGATTTTATACTTCTATCATTGTAACCCGCAGTTAGTCAATTAAGACTTTTATTTTTGCGGGCCCACTTCATGTTCAAAATAAACAAAATATCTGAAGCTCAAGGGCTCAGGTGGCTAAGGGCAGGTAACCTTTGGTCTGGAGTCCAGACATTGCCATAAACAGAGTTGAACTCCCAGGACATTTCAGTTGTTAGCTTGAAACGGAATGAAAGATCTGATGTCAAAGATGTTGGTGGAAACCAGAGCCAGCTAAGCCTCTAGATATGATCTTATTGTGAGATCGCCAATTAAAACTAGTAGATGTCTGCAGAGACGGATACAAAGAACCTATAATGCTGATCAGAAGCTTTGTCCCCTCATTAATCTGACAGGAGAAAATCTGAAACTGATTTTGTGCAAAGATTTACCAGTGCAAACTCTAATGGGTGATGTGGAGCTCTTATTTTTTTTAGCCTTTTTACAACAATGATGGCCTTCTATTGTAACTCTTATCATATCTTAAGAAAATAAAATAAAAAAATAAAAAAATATTGAATTCATTGATCCATATATCCATTCTCTATACCCTCTTCTCCTTGCATGGCCTCGGGGCGCGTTGGGGGATGTGGCTAATCTCAAGTGGTGATGGGCGAGAGGCGAGGCCCACGCTGGACAGATCGTCAGTCCATCACAGGGAAACAAACATGCACTCACACACACACTACTAGCTAAGGACAATTTTCAATTTTAAGGACAAGATCACTCACCGTAAGTCATGTTTTTGGACTTTGGGAGAACATGCAAATTTCCAGTACATTCAAATCTCATGTGCTGGGTTCAAAACCAAACCCTTTATTTGTTAACCCATGACCTTCTTGATGCAAGGCAACAGTGCTGTATTTAATTATATAGATTTTAAATCATAAATAGTTTGCTTTTAAAAAGCTATTATTAGCTTGATGGCCATTTAAAATGTGATTACACTTCAAGTCACATATGCCCATCTAATTCATACTGAGCAGAGTAGGTCAGCCAGTGTGTGTTGCCCAAGGACTTTTTGACATGTGGTAAGGAACTGCCAGCTATTGCCATTAAACTGCAAGACCCCACTTTTGCAGTTTGTACATTTGTTCATCTGTTTTGTTTTCAAATTCATTAAAATTGTTTGTCATAGTCACTCCACCCTGAAAAAAAAAAGCTGTTCAGATTTACAATTGCTCTATCATTAAAAATTATGATGAGTGTATTTAAACCTCTCATTGCCACTGCATAATGTGCCACAGTACAGTCAGAAGAAAACTAGCCAGTGGGAGCTATCAAGTCAACAAAGCACAAGCAAGATCAACAATAAGTAAATTTCAATATTTTCTTAGCAATATACAAAGAAAACCTTGGAGGAGTTTTGCAAATACCTGCCGCTGATATTTCAAAAGTATATCTTCACAAGATGGGGACAGATAAACTCTGATCATCAGAGCACGTCCCTTTCAGGTGGAATACAGAGGCCGCAGTGGCCTGTTCGTATCAAAGGAGACTCCAAAGGGATAAAAAGGAACTGCCGTACTCTGGGGAATTGCTGCAGAAAAAGGGAGAAAAAAATCAATATCATTTTTAAGAAGCACATAGGGACCATGGGATCCTTTCAGCTTCCATGTGGGAATAAAACACGAATACCATGTTTTTTTTTTTTTTTTTT
>NW_006799977.1:889287-938056 GCF_000485575.1 Poecilia formosa
AAAAAAAAAATCTATTGGTAATTATAATATGTATGAAGGAATATCTGCTGCAGGAGAAATGACTTAAGCCAATTCAGAAACACCAAAAACAAGAAATGTCTCCAGCTGTTAACTTAAGTTCTACCTCAAAACAATTCTGCCTGGCCCCAGTCTGTATTTGGTACCGGCAATTCAGTACTTTATGTAGGACAAACCTCTCAGACAATGAAAGACAGTTTGGGAATTGTTTTTCCAAAATGTCTGCCTGGCTGGTGTGTTTGTTGAAAAGAATTGGTGCAAAACTAAGATTCCCCACCCCTCTATATACATGTATTTGCATATAATCAGCTTATAAATTCATCTTTTATTGCTGTACAATAACCTCCCAGTGACAGTTTTAGAAAAATCCCATCAGTCTGGGATACAGAAAAAAAAACCTTGGAAAAGCGCCAACAGAGTCAATGTAACCTTGCTGGAGTAAAATACTCAGATCCTGCAGGATGGGGTCCAAATGTTCCCATGTCTTGTGACTGCTGGAGGGTTAAACATTTCAAATTTTGCTTTAATGGAAGCAGCTTCGTCTCCTCCAAGTAGCAGGAGGAGTAACTGTTGTTGCTGATGTTGGTAAAAGAAAGTAGGAGTGCACTGACTGCAGTTTTCTGGCCAATATTTAAAAAGCCTGACTGATTTTGGCGTATCCCTATTTGTTTCTGTATGAAGTATAGCAAAAAATCTTGTGAAATACGTTCTTTTTTTTTTTTTAACCTGAATCATCCCGGGGTTTTAGTCCCATTTGACCGGACTGTAAATTATAGAATTATGTTGTAGAACATTTCTATTTTAAAATGTACATTTTAAAATAACATAACATAATTTAGGCATTAAGCATGAAAGTATGTACAGTGTCATTTTAAAGTGAAAATAGTCCCACAGAAAATATCTTGTACAAAATAGACAATATTTTGACATGAGAGGTGGAACAACAAAGACAAACAAATATCCTCCTATTGTCACACTAGGTTCTTAGTACGGTGTCAGTACTATTTTTATCTTTTGTAGTTTCATCAATGATAAATTCCTTGAGTTATGTTTGCCAATCTGAACATATTTGGTCAAATGACTCATGACTTGAAATTCAAAGTTCAGGACTTGACTCTGTGCCTGCATGTCTCAAATAAAACCCACCTTTGGCTGCTTTAGCTTGCAGATGGTGATTTCTGGCGGGGAAGAGGTCCAGGAATGGATGCAAGGGTGAGAGGCTGTAGTTTGGTGGAATTACATTTAGGATGTGCATTATGTGGTACAGTACGTCCGTGAAAACAGATAAGTACCCCCCTTGCTGATAGCATCAGCTTTTCCCGCTGCCTTTGGTGGAGTGCACTCTCTCCAAGCCCCTTGACTGTCAGACAAAATTGACTGTCATCACCACAGACATATTGCTCTTGTATTCAAGTCACATGACCATCTCTTGGCCCTACTTTCTTCAATGTCCTGCAGTTCTACTGAGAGTCGTCCGCATCAACTAGCATGTTTTGTTGCAAATATAGAGTTTGACAGACTCTTTGGCTTATGCTGACATGTCTGCCTCGATCAGCCTCTCTCTCGGCGACGGAACACAGGGGTTAGACAACCTGCTCGAGATTTTCAAGGACAAGAGGGCTGCTCCAACTTAAAATAATGCAATGGAGGAGTTTGAGAGGTTCCAGACAAACTCCAGGGCTGAATGTCAATTCACTTCAAAGAGAAAAATATAAAGACATTGAACTATGTTTTCGCAGGGCCTTTACACAAAGGTTTTAGAAGCTTTATCCACCTACTTTCAAAGACTGGGAGACACCTTGGCACTTATCAGCGCAAGACAGGGGCTATTAAGCTGACAGTTTTTTCCCAAGGAGGCTTAACCTGCACCTTAGAGATTGTTTGAGTTGTCAGGCTTCTAAAGGTGGAACAAACACCTGCTTAAATTAATGTCAGTAAATTAGATACAATTATGCTCCCTCTAGGTGCTCTCTGAATATGCGGTGCAAAGTCGCAGTGCAAGAAATGTGACATGAACCAGAGTGACGACTTTTTGATAAAACTGTCAAAAATCTCAACTCCCAACAGTCGAAGGTTTTCATACATTTTTAGTAAATTTTGACAACCGGTGAAAAGGAAGGAATCAATTCCTCAAGGTCTCTGTTAGCAAGAAAGTGCCTTCCAAAAGTATTCATATCTCTTGTACCTTTTCACGGTATGTCATATCTTCACTAGAAACCATTTGGGTTTAATGTGATGGACCGCAACAAAGCATGTATAGTAACTCTACTATAGGATTCAATTTCAACAAAAGGTTCACTTAAATTCAACCAGCATCTTTTGCAAACCCATATCTTGTGAAAACAATAATGTCTTATATGCAAAAATGTTGCTTGTATAGAAGCAGCAACGGAGCAGTAATGGCACGGCGCTTGATCTGGGTGGGAGCTACAACTTATTTGTTCATCTAAGAAAATGCTGAGAATTTTAGCCCAGATGTGAGCAAGACATGGATGAAAACATCTATGGATAGATGCAATCAAAGAGCAAAGCAGAAAATCAATCAGCAGCAAAGGGATATATTATTTATCAGAAGCAGGCATAGACAGGCTTCAACTGATCTTTGAAGAAAATTATAAACTCCTCAGATTGTACAAGACGAGCTAATCAGTATGATTGATGTTTTAGTCATGTCAGCCTGTGCGATCTTAAAAAGTTTTTTTTTTTTTAAAAGATAAGGATCAAATGGAGGAGGATTAATGTATGTTAGTGAAACTGAGCAGGATTTTTGCTGCAATCTTCATGGTTTTAAACATTGGTGCATTTGCATCTTTGTGATTTCATGCTTCATGATCTGAAGAAAATCCTCCAGGAGCCAGAAGTTGGCCCCTCTTGTTCCATTTAACACTGCATGTGCCGTTGGCTTCAGTCCATCTGCTCTCCAGTCCCGTGTTCGTTCTCCCACTGTTTTTCCGTTTGCACTTTTTCACTGCAAATATTAACCTCCTTTGTCTGCGTCTCCTTTATTTTATATTTACTTCATAACTTTAACCTGTATCATCCATCTTTCATCCATATCTTTGTTTTTCGTGTCTTTTGTCCTTCTTCCGAACATTTCATTTTCAACTGATGAATTGTTACTTTTGCCCTTGTTTTTCTCATCGTGCTTCCAAGAGTCTTACCTCTTTTCACAACTTCTCAACTCTCTTTAAATCTCGGAAAGCTTTTGTCCTTCTTTGCTGTCCCTCATTTTTACTTCTTTTCCCTTTTAAAGAGGATGCTTGGTGTCCTCCTTTACCCTTTCTTTATTCACTTTCAGATTTTTATGTACATTGCTTCAGAAAGCTTAAAGCATTTTACAAGCCTGGTAAAAGGGCCAGAGGGACATATTTTCTGTCTCTGGCAAAAGGCATTTGTTCGATGCAGTCCAAATCTCTTTTGGGTAGAACAGGACACAACATATTTCTGGAAAGGTCGAACAGATGTTAGGTTGACCTCCATGAGTCAGCTGGCTGCTCAGAGTAGAACAAGCACTTTATAAATTAACTGGTAATCTCAGGAAATGGATGAGTACGAAGCTTTTTTTTGCAGAGAGGACTTTTCCAACCACTATTGGGAGGACATTTGTTTGAGGAAATATGTTTCTCTGTATGTGATGCAACCATCATGTTGTTTTGTTGAGGCATAACTAAAATATGGAATTCTCAAGTCCTTTTAGTTTTTACAGTAGGAATATCAGTGTCTCTGTAAATAAACAAGCAAAAGTTCCCACTGTTTTATTGATGTTTCATGTCATAAGCCAAAGCAAAGTACCACTTAATTGGGCAGTGAAAGGAAAACGATACATGATTTTGCTTTTACCTAAACACGCTGACTTGTTTGGATGTCCTGGTATCAGAGGCACCAGATTAAATAGGAAGCAGAGTGGAACTTTACACATTTACACATTTTTCATCAGATTTTTGTGTAGTTCATTCAGTGTTTAAATTACCAGTTTACTTGTTTCCACAGTGAAAAGTGTTGAATATTTCAAACTAAAAAAAAGGCAAAAACATTAACAAAATGTGTGTGTTATTCCTAATCAGTGATAATTGTAAATGCTGCTTTAGGTCCAATCTCTTAAAAATTGATGCCATATATGGTTATTTGATTTTTCTTAGATTAAAGTTGTTGAATCTAAAAATAAATATTAGCTGGTTTTCTTACTTTTAATTTCTGGCTGAAAAAGATCTACTGGTACAAGACTTTAATTCCCTTCAATGCTTAGTTAAAATAACCAGCTTTGATTGTACATTTAACACCCACGCACATCACAGAACATAATTGATGATCTTTTTTAAAAACTTTTTTTTTTTTCAGGATGCATCAATACTAGATACCTGATCCTTGACCTGAGCAGCTGTGTTTTATCTCCAGATGAGTTAAACCCCCCTCTGCAATTATTTCTAATCATGATCTTGATGTCTGCAGAGGGAGCAGTAATAGCCCCATGAAGAGCTTTGTGTCCTGCTCTGAGTATTGATCAAGTCTGTTTCAGCCTCATGTTAATGAAAGACTTTAAATAATGCAGACACAGCATTACTGTACACATATAAAACACGCAATACTATAGATCTACCTTTTTTCATTGTTTTTCCTTCCTTCCTCCTGTCTTGTTATCATTGTCATTTTTATCTTCCCATACCGGTATTCTTTAGATAAAGGTTGAGGAAGGATACCCCCCACTGCTCTTCCCTTCAATGCAGCCTCACCACCTCTGATCCATTGTCTTTCTGGATACTGTGGGATTCAAAGACACCCTCTGCTCCCAGAGATGAAACACCCCCGCTGAAATATCAAGTGTGTCCCAATTTAGGACCATCTCTTGCCCTCTATATCAGATTTCATGTTTCTTTTGCTTTATTGGATGCTTTTGTCTTCCTGATTGTGAAAGCGTATCTCAGTGAAGGTGTGAAAAGCAATATCCCCCCAGACACACGAAGCCAAGCACAATATTGTGTAATTGTGGCAGCATAATGAGACGCCAGTTGAATAGAGCTTGAATTAGGAATCATCTCCGCAAGCACAGCTCTTCAAACATTCTAAAAAAAAAACTAAAAAAAACGTTCAAGTAAAAAATGCAGATGAATGCTTTTCAGCTACTTCAAAATAACAAGTATCCCACTTCCTTTGATTATTTTTGCATGATTCCTGCCAGAAATTTAACCAACACCGACGGAAGAGAGACTAATATTACCGTTATTCAAATAAAAATATCTATTAAAGGCTTTGGAAAGGAGAAAAGAAACAGTTTCTGCTTAAAATAGCGAAATGTAAATATGACATCTTTCAATCCTTCCTAGATCTTTGTAGTTTGGCAGCTACACATAAAGAGAAGGGACATTTGTCATGCAAAACAAATAATTGTGCCTTTGTGAATTTGAGTTTTGTTTCATATGTTATGTCAGATGTCATAGCATCTGACAGAGCTGCACGATTTGGAATCATGTTGGTGAAATTTGCAACAATTTGCAGTAAACAGGAAAAATATTGAACTATAATTCTATAATTTGTGAATATATTTCTGCCTTCAGTTTATAGCAAACATTCATATTCTTCATATCAATTTGCTCTTAGAGGTACAGCCAATCAGCACCAAGGAAAGTGAATGGTGCTGAACAAAATAGTTGAATTTTACAAAAACACTTTGGAGTTAGTTATAATCGGATAACATTTATGCAGATAAAGCTCTTCCATTGAATTTTAATGATGTAGTGTAGAATTGCATCCCTAACTTCTGTCATTGTTTAATTAATACTGGATCTCTGTTGCAGTTGAGTACTAATGGAATTGCCTATTTATAGAATTTCCTGTGGGAAGTAATTAATGTTTTTTGGGGGATAATCCACCTATAAACCTTTTTTTTTTTTTTTTTTTATTTACTTTCCATAGCACATACAATATTTTGGAAGAAAATACATTTGGAAGCTGGAATAATTTGGCACAATGCAACTTCACATGTCATTGGCTGGCATTTGCAAAGTAGCGAATCCAGGAGCTGCATTTAATTTCCTTAATGCTGATTGGCTTTATTCACAAGAATGGAAATAGACGAATGTAGGTATTGACGTCTGCAGTAGCACCACTAAGGGGGTTAACACTGTGCATATCAAGGTGAACTCCACACAGCCCGCACATTTTTACAAACACTGAAAACCAGGTCTAATACATGTAAATTCCATGACTTTATTTACTAAAAGTGCCATCCATCACTAAATAAAGAACATTTCATCTAATGTTTTGCTTTTGAAAAAAGAAATTGAACATATATGGCTGTGGGGAAAAAAAGCTTGGTGCTAATTGTAAGCTTGCTCTTTAGATACATTTATTTGAAACCTATGCACGCATTGAAAGTCAGTGGGTAGAGTTTTTTTCTCCAAAAGCTGCTATGCTTTTTTCTTTTGTCCCTATCCTTATTTTATGTTTCAGCTCGCAAAGTACACCATGCTCCCTTCTCTGCTCTCTGCTGGTGACAGCTGGGAAGAACGTATGGAGAAGAGTCACTGGAGGTACATTAAAGATGATCTCATGCTTCGCTGTATCTTCCATTAAATCTACTCATGAATCAAATTAGCTTTTGTTCTTCAACTGTCATTTGTTTTTTTTTAAGTCCACTAAAGGCACTATAGGCCCATTTTGTGCCTCTGAAAATGCCACAAAGGAATAAATGGAGTTTTACAAGAATCTAGAAGAATGAGAATTTTCCTCTTTTAATGGTGATGCCTAATCAGATTCTGCTGGTGGCTTGAAACTTGATAATATACAAAAATATAATTTTCTATTTATTGTTGTCCAAATCGTCAAGTTCAGTGATTGCTTTCTCCTTCTGGATAATGATGTCAACCAAAATGGGTACAGTCATCTTGCAATAAGGAGAGGAAAACCCACCAACCACTTTTCATCAATGTCGTTGCAGCAAGTCAATGCAATTGGGCATCTAGACTTGGTAAAGTTCAACCCAAGCACTTTTCATTGAAATGTTGCATGGTTGTTGGTGTGTATTTCCAAAATGAGTGTTTCTGAAACTGCTGATCTACTGGGATTTTCACTCACAAGCATTTCAAGTTTACTGGAGGTTGATTCAAAAATTAATAAAATATACCATGAGCAGCAGTTTTGTGGAGTAAAATACCAGTTAAAGTCAAATGTCAGAGTAGAATGGGCAGTCCGGTTTGGGATTATAAAATTTTAACATATGCTCAAACAGCCAGACAAGGCATATGCAATACCATAACTCAACTGACTTCCAGAGTCAGCAAATATCAATCCAATAAGCAGAACTGGAGATTTTCATTACAGATCTGTACCTTTTAAAAATGTGTAGCAGCTAAAAGGCAACTGGTATAATTCTGCCTGAGCCATTGCTCTTTTTCCTTCATCCTTTGTACATTTGTGGGTCCATAGTGTTTTGCTTAATTTAATTAATTTCTTTATTTCACAGCTGTCTGACAGGAAAGTGGGTTGTGAAAGAGGGGGAAGACTTGCGATTCGGGGAGCCGAGTTGATCTCATCCTGGGTCAGATTTTCACCCTCACATAGCTGGTGAGAAGTCATGGAGGTTCGCTTGTCTAGTTCAGTGTTTCCACATCTGGAGAAGTTGTAGGAGATGTTTCCACATCTCCTAAAGCACAACCTGGTAAATCTGACTGAAGTAAAATATTTGCTTACATTCTCAGCACACTCTGTGTTCTTGTCTGCCATGGTGAAGGAAGACCTGAGCCTAAAAGCTACGCTCCCAATTTATCAAGCTTGTAGTCTTGAGATACAGATGATAAGGAAAAGAATAATCTCAGACCCAAACAGCCAATCTTCCTCTAAAAAGTAGCTGGACTACGTTTTAGTGATGAGAGGGGGCCGGCAGTAGAGATGCTGCTCCTTCGTATCAAAAGGAGTAATTTGAGGTTGTTTGGGCATCTGATAAAGTTGCCTTCCAGGCAGCTACCTGTGGAGGTTTTCTGCTCACATTTTCGGAGTAGACCCAGATCTCCCTGAAGGGACTTTGTCTCATTTTGCCTGGAAACAACTTCAAATCCCCCAAAATGAGGGTACAACTTAAACACGTTCAAAGTGGAGATCATTTTTTTATATTCTTACTTTATATTCAAAACAAATGTTCCAAAATATTTTCAGTATTGCTGCAGACTTATGTTTTTCTATGTGTTCGTTCAAACAGGAGAAACAGATTAATAATTTTTATAACATTATTATACATTGATTTCAAACATAGAACAGTTTTTTTAAAGGCAAAGTTTAGATTTTATCATTCAAATAATGTTACAGAGATCCTGGGGCATTTATGTGGATAATAATTCAAATATACACCATAACCCAGCTGAGACAACGAACTCCTGCAATTATATTTAACTGAATCTGACCTTATTTGACCTCTTCAATGAGGCAGTAAGACGTTCTCATACAGATTTAATTTTTTCTTTTTATAACACCAGATCACCGAGAAACTGCTGTAGAGTGAATCTTTTCGGTGTGAAATGTTCCTGCTGTGAACAGAGTCACGCAGTGGAGAATACATTACACCTGTGAATGCTAATCTGCCTGATATTAGCATTTAAATAAAGTTTTATAGCTTTGTCGATCAGCTCTGAAAAAGACATTATGGTTGATAGATGTGACTCAGTTTATCAGTAACTCGGCCTGTCCTCATCAGGAAACACATGCTTGACAGAGTGTAGCACTTTGGTCATGGTTTGTTAGGGAGTAAGAAATGAGGTTGCATAGCATTGCTGACTATTGGACTAACAACCAAGTCCAAACTTTTTCAAAACAAGAGCGTAATCAAAAAATATGAGAAGGAATAAGAGCAGCTTCATTTAGGTGTTTGAACTCATCTCATCCCAGGTGTGGTAGTTTTTGTGATCAGTACAGGACTCACTGATGACACTCATCTTTTCATACCTTATGTTGGTGTGCTGTCTGTGGTTTTATCAGCTGCAACTCAAGAGATGGGGAACCGTATTTTATACACTATTGTACTATTTTTATGTTCACGATTTGCAAAAACATAAAATAGCCATGCATAACTTTTTGTTGATCAAACAAAGCTGGTCTAGAGGTTGAGTGACCTACAGATGAGCATGTTGGTCATTTGTAAACAAAAACAGACAAAAATACACCAAAATGTCAGACGTGAAGAAGTTGAGAGCGATTGAGGCTGGTGTAGTGCAGCCTCACTTGAATAATTTGAGATTTTTTTTCATTTTTATTTATTATATTTAAAAAAAATCACATGGATGATACTAGAATCACACTATTTCACAACAACGACCTGCCTTTCTTCGTTTTTCTTTATTAAAAAAAAAAAAACAGCTGTACGTACATTTGCGGAGTCTTCCTTTCATGCTTTATCTTAGATCTTCTAAGGTTTATTCATAATTAATGTCTGTACACTGAGTACTGAAACCAAAGTCAAATACCTTGTTTGTGCCCACAATTCTGATTTTGAAACAAAGCGAAGTGAGGAGATGAAGAGAATCTTTTCTTCCTGTTTTCATGAGAAGAGAGCGATTGTTTATGACACTTGTGAATCATTAAAGATGAAATTGGCTCGAGGCAAAATCTAGAGAAAAGGGAAAGAAACTAAAGCATAAATGAGGCAATAATGAAGGCACATCAGTGATTCTGTAGTAATTTTCCACTTTGATGGAAGGCCGTGTTCAACTGATAAACCCTAAAGGCATCATGTAAAAGACACACAACACACATGACGGCCCATTTTAATCTTACTGATTTAGAGAATAGGGATGCAGAGTTACTGTGGATAAAAGAAAAATGAGATGTTTTCAACAAGGCTATTATTTCACGGCTGTGCATGATATTGCTTCCGACTGTGATCTATAAGACAAAGCGATTCCTCTCCTAGTTTGAGATGCGCGCTCCCCTGGGACATCTATTATCAGCTTCCTGTCGCTCTTACATTTGAGAAGTTGTTGCCCTGTAATGGCTGTTTGATCTCACACTTTCATCTGTTTATTTTTTTTATTTCTTAAACAGTAGTTTTCCACCATGCATTCTCATATGAAGATGCAGTTCACCAACATGTCACTTTGGCTCTTTTGTGTTAAATGAATATTTTGGCAAACTTTTGGAATGGGTTATTTAATTGCTTTTGTAACAGTTATTACTGAACGAATGTACCTTCTAATCTGATAAAAACAATACAAGGGTGGAGTTGTTAAGTTAGGCTGCTTCATTTTTAACAAAATCCGATCGGATGTCTCCCTCTCTATTTGGATTCCTGGTTTGTAGTAATTGCTGGTAAAGTTTTCACATGTTGGATATTCTTTTTCATCACAGCCTTTTTATTAGTTCTTTGAAAATGCATTATGAGTCATTTTTGGGGTACTGCTGCCAAATTTGTTGACGGATGTTTATACATAAGATAAAAGTAGCTCAAATTATCTTTAAGCAGAAGAATTACAAAAAAGACAGAAACATAGCTTGCATGTTTTGCTGTTGGTAAATGTTCAGCCTGCTCCCTGTCTGTCTCTGCTTCTGCTTTACTGACCACCTTTTGCTACATGTCATTTGACATCATTCACATCATGGATGAGTGAATAAAGCTGCTGTCTGGGGTCTGTCTTCCTCGTGGACATTCACGTTCACACCATAGATGAGTTTGGATACCTTCTCAGTCTTTATTCAACTTGCTGGTAAACTCTTCTCATCAGATTTGGTGCTTTTCCTGCACTAAGTTAAATCCTAGCAAGGCTTATGAACAACATTTCTTATTGGTGGTATGTTATGGGTTACGGATAATGATGATGGATTTGCTATGTAGAATCTTTAACACCAGCCACAGCTGAAGAGCTGAACACCAGAGACAATGATTTGCACTGGCAGTTATAATAACCGGTAATAAATTTAATAGTGAAGTGAGGATCTTTTTACAATAAACATAATAGGCTATAGTTTCTGCATTTGAGTCCTTTACAAAACTGTATTGTGGCAAAATAGCTTCATTTTAAAAGTTGGTCTTAAAACTTTTAAAACCAGATTTTAAGTAGTTTGGTAGTTTGAACCACTGGGTGATGAAGCATCAAGAGTTTATTACCATTAAGAGTCTGTCTCTATTCTGTTACGAAGAGTAATGGCTTTTTAGGTTTTTATTGAAAACTTTAAAAATCTAATGACCCCTAGAAGGCTTCAAAAGGGTCTGAGTCATTTTAACTCTTTGATACTAATGTTAACAAATAATATATCAATAATTGTTTTATGTGCATCATTTACAACTTGGCTCATTAACATGCAGAGGCTGCACATGAGTCACTGTGCTAACATTAGCACAGCCCCAGGTCATTTAAATGGTTTCAGTAAAGAACATGATCCCAGGAAAGGTGAGCACACCAGAGCAGGAGATTTCAAACTAGTGTGTTTAAAAAGTATCACTCCTGAAACTTCAACTAATAAGCTACAAGGTGAAGTAACACATTTAACCGTGTGTATTTTAGTTAGAAGCATGCCTACAGAGTTGAGCTTTTTCCACCTTTAGGTGTGTCAGATCAACTCCTACAGCTCCTCACCGCAGTACATTTCTCCCTCAGGATGGCTGCAAATCTCTTTATAGAGATCATCAAAACATGGCCTGTTGGAGTTCTCCCTCAGCAGGGCGGCAGCTTTACCCACAACATCTACTGGTGGATTTTAGGAATCAGCACTTGGAAACGTAAGGATAAACACTTCAAAGGAACGTGCAGTACTTGAGTAAATATATTTGGTTTATCTGTCACCAACAAAAGCACAGTGCTGTGTAAATGTATTTTTTCCCCTTAAAAATATTTTCGGTTTCTTCTTTCCCCATATTTCTCATTAATTTTTATTAAAGATCTGTATCAATTTCAACACATTCCTAAAGCACATATAAAACCATGGGAGATGGACCAAAGTGTTTTATGTCGAGGTGAAATAAATCAAGGCACAAAAGGAATGAAACAAGATTTTTAAAATACATAAGATGATTATAACTAACAAAAACAGAATTTAAAAAAATGGTTTTGATTTCTTGTTTAAAACAAGAAATCAGACTAACACAACAGGGTTGTATCAGTACGTCAGACTCAAATGCTCTGCAAATGAAAACCAATTTCAGGAGACTTTTTAAACTTCCCAGTGTCTGAGCATTCAAGAGCAGAAACAAAAACTACAAGAACATTTTTAGAAGATGGCAACATATACTGTGAGAAAAGGACATGGCTCAGCATGAAATACTTGCATGTTAAATTTTAATCTGTCAAAGATCACTTCAGTAAGTGATGAATAATTCCCAAAAAATGGTGACTCTTGACTGGAGTTCAGAAATGAGTGACGTTTAATTGAATTGTTAAAATTATTTACTTTACCAGCGGTAAACAACTTTTAATAGCACCATAGAGTATTTGAAATCCAGATTATGTATCTAATTGTGTATTTGATATATCTTTTTAGCTATTAACAGCAGAAATATCATTCCATAACTCTTGAGGAAAACTGAAAAATACTTGAATACTATCATGAGGCAGTTTGAAGAAGAGGGGAGAATAAGAAGGAAAAGGGAAAAAGAGGAGGTGACAGAATGTTGTACCAACTCTGTCCTTAAGGAGAAAATATTGAATAATTTTATTCTGTGGATGGGGGCCTATCTAAGATTATCTTGTCCCAGGCCCAGACAAGACCGTCATCTGGTCTGCTCAACATCATTTCCCATTTGAATAATTAAATTTCTATCCAGTTTAAGATTAAAGGTTCAAAGGTTTCTGCATAAACTGTCATGACGTTTTGCATATTGGAGTTCTTTAGGGTCTCAGAAGTTTGCTTCTGTCTTGACCTCTTTCAGACTAACAGTTAGCTCCAGGCTAAGGAACCATCAGATAACACCACTGACAGGTTTCTGTTTCAGACAAGATATGAACTAAACAAAAAAACAAATACAAATAATGATTTCTTGTGAGTCATGTATTTGTTATCTGACTTTTATGGACTTGTTACTAATGTGTGTATCATGATGGCTCAGTGTGAAATCATGTATTTTTCTGCACGTTTTCAGAGTCTGCTGAAAGGAATGTCTTACTTAATATTTTTATCAAAATGTTAAGTATATAAATAAAATGAGTCACAATTACAGTCTGCATTCTTTTTCCCCCCCAACATAAAATTCAAATTCCAGTTTATCTTCCTCTTCTCTATGAAAAGGCACAGATGTTGTAAAAACTCATTTGAAAACCAAATCTGAAATGAGCGTAAACAGCTCTTGTCCTTTGCAGTGGGTCACTGTTGGATGTCTAAATTCCCATCAGGGAGACGGTCCTTTAACAGTCTGGGTTTCACAAACTAAAAAAAAACAAGCGGTAGGAAATTATAGCTACAGATGATTTTTGTCACATCAAAAGATCAGCATCAGCCAAATTTGCATTTGGAGACACGTGCTGGCCGGGTGATGACTTATGAAAGGAAAAGTCACACTCAACAAGGCATGAACTATAGACATGCAGGCAACAACAGAATCAATTTGTTCTCTTGGTTTCTCACTTCCTGTTTCCTCCCATCATCTGTCTCTCATCATGTTACACAGCCTAGATTAGGAACACAAGGCTGCATGTATGTTTTACCGTTTATCAAGCCTAACAATAGACTAAAAAAAAAAACTGCATTTAACTCTGACAGCTTTGTTATTGGTCCTCTTGCTATCACCAGCCAGATGTCAGTGGGGTGCTTGTCTTTAAAACTCCCTGACATAGACACACAGACGCACATCTACTCATGCATAGAGCAAATGCAAATGGTCCATGCAGACATGAGAAGAGGGGGATATTGCAGAGTGATTGGGATAGAAGAGAAATGTCTGTTCATGGAAGTCAAATGTGAAAACAGAAGCACAGCCTATGCCTTAACCATTGAGTCTTCCAGAGCCGCCTGGCAGGTTTCATTCCTCGAAATTATGCAAATGAGGTTCAGGCAGCATTTCCACATGACTGACAGGCTGCCTAACCGACAATTAGAATGTGATGGTTTCTCATTGGCTGGAACTATGTCAGTGTGACATGTGGAATAGATATATCCTGCCTGCTCTAAGGCGTTTTTGTCACAGCTCTCTATTTGTCTGTGTCCCTCTAAGACTGTTTGTCTGCTGTCTGTCTTTGTCAGCCTTTATCTGCCATCCTTAGTCTGGGACCTCAGAGTTATTCTTTCTTCCTTTCGATTTAATTTAATTTGAATCAGCCTGTTTGTAAAGCAAGAGAAATGTCATGCCAGGCAGCAATAAAATCTTGTAAACAAATCCAAATAAATGGAGTCCAGTTTGATCAGATTATATTTTAATATATCAATTTCATTCAAATTTAGTTTGTTCTTATTTGAAAAGGTCAAATTGTGGAAACATTTTAATAGAGCATGCAAATTGCACTGCATATTTATTTTTGGTTCAATCTTCAAATCCCAGCATGCACCTGGTTGTGGCTGACAGTGAAGGGGCCTAAAATCATAGTAAAAAAAAACCTTTGGCAGAAAAATAGTCACTTTTATTCACTACAACGTTTCCCCACTTCCTCTGCAACCTGCTGAAAATTAGTAATGGAGCAGAACAACTTTTGTATGCACTTCAGTAACTTAATCCACAGTGAAAACCATGAAAAACAGAATTAACGTGCTCATATTAACTTTGCTCAAAAAAAGAAAAGATCATCGCCATGAGCAAAATGCAAGTTTATGAGACCCAGTGCTTTTGGAATATGGAATGATTAAAACAACTTCAACTGAATTTGAGTTGAAAATAAAATTGATTAGGTAAATTATTAGAAATTACTGAGGTACGTTTGGTGAAAAAAAACAAAAGTAATAGCAGAGAAGAAAAACTGCCTACTGAAAGGTGTATGCGTAAGAGTGCAAAGTTAATGGTCATCATTCACAGACTCTGTTAAATGTCATTCCCTTGCAAATGCTGCCAGTGTGTCCTTTGCAGCTGTCACTCAGGGTGACATGCAAAGATCCCAATCTTGTTTATTCACCGACCCATTGCTGGTCAGAAGTGTCCTTGCATATGTGTGAGCAAATCTTTGCATGACAAAAGTAGACCCTCTCCCACACACACACACAAGAGTCTTTCTATCTTCACGGGGACTTCGCATTGACTTCCATTAATTTTACATTCGTGTTTATAGCCTAACACTGACACATATCCTAAATCTAACCTTCTACATTCATAACATTATCCTAACTTGTAACCCAAGAAACAGCACCTCTTAAGTGGCAAAGCTTTAGGCCCCATAAGGAGCAGTTGGTCCTCACAACCCATACACACACACATCCCCGCAAGCTGTGAAGCCATCAGAAAAATAACAGTCAAAAACAATAAAAAAATCCTTTTGTTTTTCAGATTCTGCCAGTTGTCAACCCATGCAGACGACATCCCTAAGCATGTTGTTTAGAGTTTCCAAAAACCAGGAGAGAGACACGGTATTCCCAGCTGCACAAGCAAAGAAATCAAGGCATTTTTTTGAACATGTAGACGCTCACAAACTGCATGCTGCGGGGGACAACAAAGATGTGGGAAGTGACAAGGTCGTAATGGGAACCTGAGGGCCTCGCTGCATATGTCAGCCGTACACATGCTGTCAAGATCAACAACATCATTTGCAGGGAAAGAGGCGCAGGCAAATACAAGATGGAAATGGGTCACTTTTGGTATATATATGCGGTAAAAGCTACCCTCTGTGTTCAGATGACAGACTGAGGGGTGAGACATCTGATTCCGGGTTTATCCATTCCTTTCATACGCAACCTCCACAGTGTTTCTTTTTCCCTCTGGTAGAACTCTCTTTTCAGGCACCACTAGCCACTTAAGAGATGTAAATCTTTGAGGAGTGGGTTGCAATAAATTGTAAGCTTTAGCATCTCTGAAAACTTACTCCACTTTAAATCAGACAGCAAAAATAGAAGGTGAGTTCCTTCCCTTTGGGGCATCAGAAAATGTTTGCATATGTTTTGATGTGTGTAAATGTGCTTTGCTATTTATTCATGTCTTGATGTATGCACATGTTTTGCAGCAACTGATTCATAACCCCAGTTTTTAGCTCTCTTGCTGGGACCAAGATGAGGCAGTGCAGATGGCAGTGCGTGTGCAGCAAATCCAAACCATTTAAATGTTTAAGAGCAGTGTTGGCAGTGCAACAGCATATAAAACAAAAAGCCTGTGGAATGTTAATTGAAAGGAAAAACCACAAAGTGCTAAGTGGGTTTGGTTTAGCTCATTTTAAAAAACAGGACCTCACTTAAATCTTGACAGCAGCGAGTGATCACAGTACACAAACTGTCTGTGAAATGAAAATAAGTAAACAGAAAAACACCAAATCAAATACAAAAACTGACATAACAAGGTTGCATTGTTTCCACGAAAACATGTGGGTAGTATTATACATTTGACTGTTTTGAATGCCTTTGTTGTATGTTCTTAAAACACTAAGGTTGTAAGAATTCATTTTAATTCCTTGACAAACAAACAAAAAAATAAAAATAAACAAAAGAAAAGATACTAAAATGCCAACTCTGCCAATTTTGACCTGTTCAGTCAGGAGGGAAGTACTATTCTTAGTGCAGTGACTCTGCCGTCCACCAGGGGCAGACTTACAAAAGTGTAGCCTCCAGTCTATTGACTGCCTGTACCATGATGACACGAACACCCTGCTCTATTCTTATTTTTTAATGCCACATGTAATTATGTCCAGGAATATTATTTACAGTTTTAGTTCAGTTTTCAGTTTGAATCCATGTCCATGTTTTCACCTTTCTGGCAACAAATTTTAGTCCAAACCAGCTTTTAACACAAACTAGCCAACAATAAAATCTCAATTTTTAGCACAGTTTCCTCATAACATAACCAAGGCACATCCATGGTTCTTTGGGTTTGTTAGAAAACACTCTGAAGATGGTGTTGCTTAGTTTTTCACCAATGATTGAGTCTTCTGACAGTCATTACAATCGTCTGTATCTGCACTGTAATCATCCACTTGCTTGTCGTCTTTCAGATTCTCTTGAATATAAAACCCTGGGTTGGTAATAATGTAAGGGATTGTCCATATTAAAAGACTGTCCTCTTCATAAACCTTTAATCCGACTTGTATTTTGAGATTCGACAGCTTTTGGCTCTTACTTTCTGGATCTTAAGGACTTGTCTGACTTTTTGTAGAACTTTTGATCTCTCACTGGCACTGGCACATGCTGCGTGAGGCTGGCCCCATGAATGCTCTGGATGTGTCCTTTTCAGTTGCATCTTTCATGATAAACAAGCTCCTTGTTGACTGTTCGTGTAGCGGCTGATTTAATATCCATGTGTTGTGTCAGGGAAGGGCTGCTCTGAGGAGGAGCCAACTGCCCCCCTTTGAAATGATAATGGGCCCATGTGGCATGACAGATGCAGGTGAAGAGGGAGGGAAGGCTGCAGAGATGGATACTTGGATGCACAAAGATATGAAGAAAGTGAATGTGATTGATGGTAAATAGTAGAGTGTGTGTTATTTTAACACAGTGTTCATAAAGATATTGCAATGAAAAGAGAAAGTGGTCAAACAAAGAAACTTTGAATACATCAGCCATCATGGACTGAATATGATTATCAACATAAATCAGATGCTGTAAAATTCAGAAAGAGTGTGAATAAAAGTTTCACAAACAGGCTGATTCTCTTGGGTGCCTAAAACTTCACATAGGATAACAATTTGGAGGTAGATTCAGATTTGTTTCTATTTGTTTTGTTTTTTTTTTTATTTTAATAAAACTAATGTTGAGAAAACTGTCTGGTCAGTGCTTTTAACATACTATATTATTTACATGTAAATATATTTTACTATAGAATTTAGCAGTACTGTTAAAGCCAGGAAGAAAGTTAAGATGTACACCTAACTGGTATTTCTTTAATTTTAATAGACTTTGAATAAGTTTAGTTGTTTGTTGAATAATCTTAATTTAAACCGGAAAATGTCACAGATGTTTCTGTAGGTAAGATTCTAAATATTAAGAATTTAATGTTTCAATTTGGATTTCTTCAAGGATTTTTGTTAACCAGTTAGCAGTATCTTACAAATGTTTTTTTTTTTTTTTTTACCTGTTCTTTTTTTAAATAAAGGAGAGGGCTTCACATAGATCAAAATCTGACATTTTATATTTTCTGTATAAAACAGGCCCTCAGGCTCTTGCATATTACTTTTCTACCTGACTTACACACCATCAGCATATTTGAGTTGTTCTGCATCTATTTTCACCTTGCTCTTCTCAGCAACATGCACATATTCTCTGTGCATGTTGCAAAGAGACTCTTCTGCCCTCTAGTTCTGAGTCAGCTGTTAAAATGTGCCTGAGCAATGCAATCTTAATTATATCACATTAGCCGCCATATCAGGCAGAAAGGCATGAGTAAAAGGAGTCACTAAACACATTTGGCCTGCAGCTTTGATGCTGTGGGTGTTCTGGGTCTCACCCTCATGCATGACTTTGTCAGTGAATCAGTGTGTGACAACACAGAGTTGCGTGTGGACAGCAGGGAATATTGGACTGTATGTGGTAATATTTGTATACTATATACCTAATGCATGAAGTAAGAGACAGTGCCTTGCAAAAAAAAAAAAATCATAGCCTTTGGCGTTTTATTTACATATTCTCACACTACACCCCGAAACTTCAACATATTCTGTTCTGCTCCTAATTAATAAAGTCCACCTGTGTGGAATTTATCATCAGCATAAATATAATTGATGTGTGAAAGCCTAAAATCTTTTGGTTAATTGAGCACATAAATGTTTAACACGTGCGTTTGCATTTTCCAACACTTAATCCAACATAAAAATTAATTAAAATTGATCAAATATATTTCCCTCGTATGAAACAGAAGGAAGCATACAGTCTTATTTAGTAAATTAGAATGTGTGTTCCAATAAAGCTTGTTTGTTAGATTAAAAGTACATTCTGACATTTTTTTTTTTGGGCAGGTATTACACATACTTTTTATTAATCCCACATTGTTGTATTATATGTTGTGTCTGTATCTGTTTACCTTTTCTCTATAAATCTCAATGATTGCCAGGCATTTTCCTCAACTTTAGAGCTTGTAAATAAATTGTTCTTTACAGAACACATCAATTAAAATATTTGGGAATATTAACTTTTACACATGATAATGTGATAATAGCTAAACTTTCATATTTTAAAGGGAAAATGACAGTTTTTCTGCCTCCTCAACTCCATATGGACACAGGGCAAAGAAAAAATTAAAAATGACTTTCAGTTGTAGGTTGAAAATTCAGAGATTGAAAAATCAGGATGTCATCCACCAATAAACTGTTAGTGATCATAAAATGACATAACTGCTTACCTGTTATAACTGATCGAATGTTCAGGAGTGTCTGATTATTATAACAACACAAAAAACAAAAAATAAAAAGTGTCCAACACAAACATGTTTCTTTAGAAATACAGCTTACCTCTCTTAGGTACTGCTACTTTATAATGGTTGTAAGTATTTTACCAGATAACTTCAGTCTTTAAAACGTGAAACAGAAATAAATCTATAGTGTTTGTTTCGTCGCTGAGAAGTGTGTGAGAATGGCAAAATAAACCAACTATTGGTAAAAAGCTGTAGGAAGTAACATTTGTAGTTTACCACAAGTCATATGGGACAAAACAAATGTGGAACAAGGCAATCTGGTTAGACAAGAAATGCAACATTTGACATGCATGCAATGCTCTGTGTGTGCATGAATACTAACATGGTACATGACACTGAACAGACCGTCCTCACTGAAACTGATGTCATGCTGTGGGGATTCTCTTTGCAGAAGATGACAGTGAAGGTGGTGAGAGTTACTCAGAATATGAATGGAGAAAACTTTTAAAGAGATTATCAAAAAACTGATATTAAAAGGGAGGTTGACCTTACAGCAGAGCAAAGACCCTGACCATGCAGCCAGAGCCACACAGCAGTGGTGTGGGTCAAAGAACGTTCATAAGACAAAATTGGCAATGGCACGGCGCCCCCCACTAAGGGGCACGCCCCACAGTTTGGGAACCTCTGGTTTACAGTAACACACAAATACAAATATCTTTGAAATAGTACAAACATTTGTGATGTCCAGAGTGGCATGTCTGTGTCTTTCTGTCTGTTTGTGGCTCTTCAGCTCTTTCCTTTCTGCACAGATGTAATCTAAAAAGGTCATGTGAAATTAATTCTCTCTCTGTTCTGAGATTTGAAATTTAGCCAGCATTTGCCATTGCAAACTAAGACAGCTTGTTTTAAAATATAATCCTCGTCCTTTTAAAATTGTCTTTTGAAACTGCTTTGTAATCTTCTAGGGGATTATTCGCAGTGGGTTTTTGTTTTTTCAACCCTGTCCAGAGAGAACGGATAAAACATTTTAATGGAGTGACATTGGTCTGCTTAATCCAGTTTTATGTGACATCACCCTGCACTATTTATGTGTCCTGACCCTTCATGAAAAACAAAACAAACAAAAACACTTGCCACCCAACTCCAAAACAGCTGTTTTGAGTAAGTTGTTTAAATCTATTAATGTGAAAATCCCCAATAAATAAGTTCTTCAACTTAATTTTCTATTTAAATAAGCAACAGCAACTCATTATGCTCCAGTTCACGTCTTTGGTTTTCTAAAAAGAAATTGTAAGAATGAACATGGAATACATCAGCTGCACATCACTGAATCCACCTTTGCGGCGCCAACCGTTGGGTTACCTAAGGATTGCACAATAATTGTTGATGTTTGAAGTGTTGTGTGAAGAAGAGGTGATGCAACACAGGGGTAAGTCTTGCTCCAACTGTTTTTCAGCTTCTTGTTTGCATCTACCTCAAAGTGGGAACATCCTTTTCAAAAGTCTGTGAAAAAATGTCCTAATCTCAGGATGAAACATCTTGTCTCAGCCCAACTCCTTCAGTGAGCAGAAGGAAAATGAGAGGAAAAATAACTGAGATGTGAACCTTAACTTCATGATGCTCAACCACATAAAGTTCATAACTTTTGCAGAAATATGTTGAATTTTTGTAGCTATAATGTAAAATCAAAGATATCAACATGTACAGGAAGTGCGAACACATTTGTAAGCCTCTGTATTGGAATGAATTGGACTGGAATGACTTGAATCTCCAGTGTGATGGATTCTTCCTGATTGGACCCGTTCTTGTTAACATCTTACGGATTATTTTCTTTGTTGTGAGCTATAGTGCTTAACAAGCAATCTTAATTAAATTCAAACATGTATTTATCTTACTAAAATAAGAATTGTTTACATATTACACTGTTTAATACCTCCAAGGTGTGCATTTTACCTGAAAGTGGTGATAAATGTATAATTGGTTTAAATTGACAAAAGGTATAAACATACTTCACTAGGAAAAAAGAAACCTTTTACAGACCTTTTTTTCAGTTTGTCTTGTTTAGTTTAAATGTAAATAAGCCCCTGGTACCTAAACCTTACATATGAATGAACTCTAACCCAATAATAAAATCTTATATTTTGTGTTTTTCATGTGCCATACAACTGTTCCAGTACAAAGTGACCCATTCGTGTCTTTTTCAACCAGCCAGCTGTCCTCTAGGTCTTCAGGAGAGATTTGTTAAAAATCAAAATGGATGGCTTTTATGCGGTTTTTCTGCTGACAATCACCTATTGTGACTGAGTGGACAAATTTCTGCGAAAGGCTGGGTAGAGGTTGGGGGACAGTTAAATTGCTCACACTGCACAAAGAAAAACCTCTCTCTCTGTCTGACAGAGCTGTTTTAATCTGTCTGCAAACGTGCTTCTTCCTGCTTCATTCCAAAAAATGCATCTTACCAATTTCTGTTTACACCCTGTGCTTATGATTGAGAGACTTGTGAAACTGTTTGCATTGCCATTCATGAACGCTTCCTCATTAGTAGAAAGCCATGTATAGTTGTGAATGAGCAGTTTTGAATTTCAGGCATCTGTTTACTTGTATTTATGCCATTTATGTTGATTACTCTCTACTATGACAGACAAAACAGTCTTGAGGATGTCAATTAATGGTTTTTTTTTCATCAACACAGACTCCTTAATTAGGCACAGTCCGCCTCTTTCACGTCGATTTGCTATAAGAAGAATTAAAATCTTTATTTCAGAAGTACAGGATGCCAGAAATAACTCATTGGAAATCATTTGGGATGCCACCTGGTTTCCTCCTTGTCAAGATAAAGCTGTAATTAAAATCTCATTTTAGGATTTCGGAGTGCTTTAATGAAGAAGGTCGAGACCTTGGTATTTTCAATCTGCACTAAAAAATTCAAATATTGACTTCTCCATTTAGGGGTTTCACATTCATATGCAAAATATTTTCAGTTGATTGTTTTTGTTTTTTTTTTCCTTATTGAAACAGTCATTGTCTACTGTATTTTTTGGGTTATATCTGAGCAATATTACAACAAACGTACAGTGTTTTGTGAAAACATTCATGGTTTTTAAACTGTTTCATTACATTTTATTGTGATTTTAATTACTAAAAATGTATTTTTGTGGAGGTGACTACATCTAAAATACTCTAAAAAGTACACTTTTTAGATTATTTGTGAAACAAATAACAAAAACATCTTTTACCACAATTATCAACTACTTTCTGCTGGTTTGTCAAATAAAATTTCCATAAAACCTTTGAGGCGTGTGATTGTAATGTGCACAATTTGAAAAATGAATAGGCATGTTGTTGCCCTACTCGCTGACTGCATCAATTTTTTCCTCTTACCTGTCTTGACTTTACTTCCTAAAGCTAGACATTGTTTTATCTGCGAGACGCATTAATTCAGGACCATCTGGGCATCAGCTGAGTGACGGAAGGGGGGAACATTTGTGTCTGCAGATGAGTAAAGATCTGAGGTTTGCTTTATCTCTCCACTGTCATTCCCCCTCTACACATCTGGCCTTTCATGCGTTCATCCTTTCTTCTCCTCTCCCTCTGTGTTTCCTCTCCCCTCCTGACTTGTCGGCTTTCGGTGGGATGTGGTGGGGTTAAAAGGTCAGCCTGCTCCATACTGTCTGCAGCTACAGTGAGACCAGCCATAGATCAGTACTTTCCAAGTGACTCGCAGCCCACCCATGGGTCTGAAACCGTGACAATGAGATGTCATATGGGGCTGAAAGATATGGTCAGTGTCCACAAACTAATGGACTCTCTGAGTGCATCGCCAGTCTGTCGAAATCATGTTGACTCAGACCAATTCCACTGGTAAAGTAATACAATATTCTAGCTTTATTTTTGCAGCAATGGTATGGAAGTGTTAATAAAAGAAACCCACTGGTTTTCATGTCAGAAAACTGACATGAATGGCACATTGGGTGAGATTCTCCTCTAGTTATTATGCAGCCAAACACAACCACCCACCTTAAAACTTGATCTGACCAGCCTTCCTTAATGTAAACCCATCAACTGAATATTTTTGGCACATATTCATGTTGTGGTATGGTTGCTGTTGAAGATGGTGATTTGTCTTCTCACAGTAGAGCTAGACAAATCTGAATCATTTGAGGTGTAGCTTGAATTTACCAACTTTCTTAGCAACTTAGCTTTGGAGCAAAACCAACAATACAACCAACATGCAAATTTGCCAACAAAATTTCATTTAGGATGCAAATGACAACAGTTTTATTTATTTATGTATTTATGTGAGAGCTCATGCTGTCCCTGATAAGAAGCTGCCCTGGGTGGTGGCCCAAATAACCAATAACAAAACTCCCAGCATTCCATCTCTACTCCACAACCCAAGCAGAGGGCATCACACTTTATTTTATCTAAACATTGCATTACTTAATTACATAAAGGATTAATTATTGGCCTATTCTAATCCTCCAATGGAAACCTTGTAAATCTGTAGTTGTTAAATGTTCTCCAGGTCAGTGATTATTCTGTTACAATAAGTCCTCAACAACACTGTAATCCAGTGACTGTGTTTTAATCTACCAAGATTAAAATGGTTAAATTAAGACTAACTTGGATTTATTCAGTGGATATTTTTTTCCCTTTCCTGCTGTGGTTAGGACCTTTTTATAATGTTTGATTTGGGGGATTTTTGACAACAAAATTAATAATAAACTCCACTAAAAAATGGCCTCTGAAATGTAAGATCTGTCTCAGAGCAACAATTAATACAGTTAGGGTTCAAGTCTAGTCTGTACTTTCAAGAGTGAACACGTGTAGATCATACATGTCTGATCTTTTCTGTACATTTCGAATCTTTTTTGGAAGTCAGATGTTGAGTCTTAACTTGTCGTAAATAAGGACTAAAACCTAAGGCTGACAGATACCCTGGGTATCTGTCAGTTTTTGTTTTTTTTCTTTGCAAATTCAGCTAAAAAGTCATTGAGAAAACAAAGAGCTACTCTAAAGTGGATCCGGGTTTGCAAATAAATTCAGACAGGTACACTGTAAAGAATTATTGTAGTATATTCTATTTAATCTTGTTATCTTTGTTTTTCTTTTTATGTTAGAGAGGCGTCTTGTGACTTTTATCTGGAAAGGAGCTTTAAATAAATATATCTGAATGATTTATAGTTAACTATTCTGTTGGTTTTGAGATTCTTTGGAGTCTCTGCTTCAACAGAGAACTCTGCACAGTGTGTTACACAGCCTGTAGATCTTAAGATTTTTTTTGTGTTGTTTACTGTTTTTTCTTTTCATATCCTTTTTTTCCCCTCTGCAGATCTTCAGCCCAGTTTCCTTTGTTTAGTGCTAGACCTTTGTTAAGTTATCTCTTGTATTTGTTCACTTCAAGCGGTGAGTTCCTTTTGTTCTTGCTGCTTTTGTGAATTTAAACCTTGAGTTGAATATTTTCTACTCACTGTTTGAAACCACCTTTACCATATCCTGTGGTAAACATCAGAAAACATTACTTATTCTGCAGAGAATCAAGTGATGCAGAAATACTAAGGTGAGACAAACAATACTGATCAATCAAACAATCAATCAATGTTATTTATAAAGCACCCTTCATACTAAAAGCAGCTCATATTTATAGATGATTAAAAACGGTTTTACCTTTTCTTAGTTTTAACAGATCCTCTTCTCATCTGTTTGTATTTTGATTATTTTCTTCAGCCCTTATATTTTGTGTCTCCTCCATCCTCTGTAAATGGTTCCACCTGTTCCTTGTCCCCTTGAATTACCCAGTGTTTGTTCATATTTTCACTCTTGTCATTGCTTTCTGCTGGATTCTTGCATCAACCCCCATTCTGCCCTCTTGTGTTCTCTGATGTCCCAACTTTCCTATAAGATCATTTTGGACTGGTTGCATGTTGGGTCTTTCTCAACAAAGCCATATCATGACATTTAGTGTCTGTGGTTCATTAAACTTTACCAACAGTCCAACAAATGAGGGAGTTAATTAGATTTCAAAATGCATAAGATAAACTGAATAACATTAATGATTTTAAGATTAGATGTATGCAGATGACATTCTGAGCTGCTCTTTCAAATTTATGCAGCTTATAATTCACATAAAATGGCCTGCAGACATCCATGGGATATTCTCTTCACAATGTTCTGTGACATATTTTTGTAATTTCATTGGGTCATCTCTCTGTGTGTGCCCACTTCTGCACTCGAATGTCTGTGAGAAAATCCCCACACCTGCTTGTCATGGTGTCTGGATGATTCTCTTTGTTCTGCTCTCCCACCTGGACCTTGTCAAATTACAGTGTCTTAAAATGGCTTGTCGTCTTTATGTTCTCTTTTCACTTCCCTCAGGTATATTCATTTTTCTTTTCTCTCGGAGAGACACTTTTGTTCTCGGTTTTTCTGTAATAGGCTGTAAGATGCAGTATCAGAAAAAGGGTCACACTTGATTTTCTCTGTCACTGTATATAAGTCCAGTATTTGAGAGTGGAGAACAAAGCCTCACACAGTCCATCAAAAATGGAGTTTATCCGAATCAATATTTTAACTGTATTTGTTATCTTTATGATTAATACATTAATTACAACAGAAGTCATTGGTCAAGAGGCAGGACTCACCCTGGACAGGTCGCCAGCCCATCACAGAGACTCACGGGACAACACACGCGCGCGCACGCACACACACACACACACACACGCACACGGACACATCACAGGACAAATTAGAGAGTCATGTCTTGTCTGCTACCTTAGTACAAACTATACATACTGAACGCTGTAGCATGTTGCAGCCTTAGTAAAGAAATACTGTGAAAGACTGCATCAAAGTCTTGCTCAAAGGTTTTGTGGAAAATATTTTTATGATATGGGAGCTATGTGTTTGTTACATTTGGTATTTTATTCATTTGACTTGCATCATCCACCAAGCGTGTATAAAAACACAGGGGAAGGAAAACAGGACATGGACAGATGGCAGGCGTAGGAAGGTGTCTTTGCAGTCTGTGAATGTAAAATCTGTTGCATGCAAGCACCTGTGTTTGCAGCACAAGTTCCTCTTTCTTTACAATAAATTCTCCCTTGATCAATGATCACATAAAAAATTACAATTATCCTTAATGTCAATCTCAGTTGTTTTACTTGCCTTCAACCAGGATTTTTGATCTTAGAACAAGAATTAGTAAAGCTGAGCAGAATGAATTTGAACCATGTACTTTATGTGAGTCGTTATAGGAATATTTCTGTTTTACTGTGTTACTAACTTTACACAGGTGGCCTTAATATGATAAAATAGAAAGCATTGTTTTTCTTCTGCCTATATTGTCATATATTTAAATTTTCCTTAAACTTTTGTATAGAAAAACTAATCCATTGTTCTCATATGCTTTGTAGTTTTCGGCAAGGCATGAGTGAACTGATTGTGGCTGTGCTTCCATTTTCTCTCAGCTCTTATCGCCACATGAAGATTGGATATCATCAAAATCCATCGCCTTTGAGAAATTTCTTCCTGGCAGCTTTTCAATTCATTTCTTTTCATCTAGCCATCAAATAGGATGAACGGAAACAAAGTAAAAATAGAGAAAAGTAGCTAATTTACACCTCTATCTTGATTTTAGATGGCAGGAAAAAGAAAGAATTCAATCCTTATTGGGAGATAACTTTAAGACTGTAGCTGTTTGCTTGCAGAGTAATTGTTTCCTTGAAAATGTGTTTCTCTGATGCAGTTTCTCCATTCTGTCTTTCACAGAACGCACACTTATCAGTTCTGGTTCTTCCTCTGAGCATCTGTTGAATTCATTTGTCCTCCTTTGTCACCAAAATATTTATTGGCTGCTTGTAATTGTAATCACTACGACTGCACAATGTAACATGCTGTACTGAAAGCTTTATCTTTATACCATTATGTTTTAGTAAAAAATTTAGATATTCTTGCACAAATGGTGTTATTAATTTGTGATCCCTAAGATCAGCAGTCTGTTTTCCACAAACACACTTTATCTAAAATAAAATTAAATAAAAAAATGCATAAATTAGGATTTTGGATTCATTTGTTTGTAATTCTTGTTTCCAGCACTGTAGCATACCTGATAAGTTCTCCAGTGAAACAAAGCTGCCACCAATTTGTTTTGGACTTTTCTAAAATCTCTTTGGCATGAACCTTTCTGCTAACGTAACCAGCATAGACTGCATCGTTCATCTGGATAAAAGCATCTGATAAATGTTTAAACATATTATGAACAACAGGGGAGGGCCCACATAATCAGTGAAGCTTAATTGATTTCACAGATGTAATAGCAGTTGATTTTTCACTAGATGTGCTTCATTTTGTTACTTTAGCTGAAATCTTCCCACATTGTATCCCAGAGTGTTCCTGGAAAAACTGATAAAATGTAAGTAGGCTTTGTGCTATAAGTGGTATTGATGACTCCTCGTATGCAAAACCACTGAGTCATACTAAGATTATTTTAGGTAAACAATACAGATAAATCTGAAATGAGAATTCATTGTTTTTTGTGTATCCAGTATGTTTAATCATAATAGATTTTTAAAGAGATACAAAAATTATATTGTCATATTTTGATTTTAACCAATTTTATTATTATTAAACTAACCTTACTTTAAATTTCTTTTGTATGATGCATCTTAAATATGACAGTATAACATAAAATCTAATATATGTTAGATTTTATGTTATACTGTCATATTTAAGAGCAGCTACAGCTCATTCAAAGGACTTTCTCTGAGGCAAAGCTAAACTCCAGATGACTCGAGTAGTTTCATAACCTACAAAGAATTAAAACAAATGGTGAGTTTAAAAAAAATAGCATTAGCATATTCATGCATGGTACAGTATGTAACTATGCCTACAATTCCTTATTCCACCTCAGAAAAGCTCAGGCATGAAACTCAGTCCAAACATGGGCAAAAATACATTGAATTTGAATGTCACATTAAGCCTAATTCTTGGGCTGGTGTTCAGGTTGTTTAGGGAAGGGATTGCATCTGGTCCAGGGCATGATGCCTGGATCAGTGCACTGGCTAAGTGCTAAATCCAGCAGCTCATCTCTATCAGCATGGAGGAGATGAGAGCAGGTTTTTTGGCAGTCACTGAGGGTAAAGTGTGAATGAAATGTTTCCACCAAAACATGAACTATTAATGAACAACACATAATACGAGCTCTGGAACGTTTGAGTCCAGGTTGTGTTTGAACAAAGAGGGAATGTCTGCAGAGGAGTAGCGGAGTGTGAAACTGCAGCAGTGAATTTAAACACCAGCTTGATCTCTGACTTCAATCCACAGTTGGCTATTTTTTTCCCTGCGTCTGGGAGCCGTGAGCAGCAGTGAGGCCAATCCGCTAAATGCTGCTCAGATTTTAAATCGACATCCCGGCTTGTCTGGAGTTTCTTGTTCCTGCCTCCCTTGATTCTCTCATTACTTCATTTTGTTCTCATTTTCAGCTTGTGTGTCACTTTTTCTCCCAACTGCTTCCAACTGATTGCCACCTTCTCCTTGATCTCTCTTCACTTTCTCCTCCCCTGAAATCTTTTTAATTAGCAAATGCGCCCAGGTTGCCATGAGCAACTTGATGCCTGTGATCCTGTGATCATGTATCTGAAAAATCCTGCTAACAAACATGTTGGAAGAATGATAGCGAAGAGGGCTGGTTTCATGCTTCAGCAAAAAGGAAATTACCAAAGCCAGACATGGAGCAATGTGGATCTGGAACTATTTGGGCCACATATCTGATAAAGCCGATGTCTGGCTCAGTTCTGCAAGTTGAAGCCAAAACTAAGTGTGACAGCGACAGATTATCTGTCACAGTATCATTCACATAGAACACGAGATGATCAAAATTTTACCAGGGGATTCTGGGTAATTTCTGTTGTTTCTTGATGTTGTTGCTTTTTAGATCCAGTGGTGCAAATACATTGGTGGAGAAACCAAGACGGAAAATATTCAGCAAAAATATTCAGCCAAAATCCTGGCTCTTAGTTGAAAGTCATACGTTTTACTTTTTGTGTCATTGTTGTTATTACACTAAACTGCAAAACTTTGAACACCCTGTGGATTTTTCTTCATTTTGTGACATAGCAAAAATAATACTGCTGTTTCTACACATGAAATCTTTCTTCTTTTCTTTTCATTTCTTCATCTTCATTTCTATTAGGTGACTTTGGAACAACAACAACAACAACAACAACAAAAAAAAAATATATATATAATCAGAATAATTTGAATCCCTTATTGTAAATTTGTGTTTCAGCTTCACCCATTAGAAAATAATGTTAAGAATAAAATATAAAATAGCAATAAAAAATACATGCATTGCAAAACTATGCTAGATACATAAAAAAATAAATTAGATTAGGTAGTAACAAAATAAAATGTCTAAAGGTATGAGGGGTACTAATGCATAATAAAGTATAACCTATACGTTTCATGCATATTTTTAAACATGTTTCTTGCATTTATCTTTCTCCCCATCATTTCTGCCTTGCATATTGTTTGCTTTTTGGTTTCCTGTTCCACCTGTTCTTTTGAGTTATGACCTTGTCTTGGCTTGTTTTATTTCCTGTTGTTGCATCTCTCTTCTCTTTTACTTTATTAGTTTTCTAACATGCTTTTTCAAACGGAAAAAAAATCTCAAGTTATTTTCACTGTCAAATACAAAGATTCAGTTACTTTTCAGTGTGTGATTTTCTTTAAACATTACTGTGTGATCACGTTGTGATATATATATGATCGTTGCTCTTTTTGCCACTCGTTTGCTTCATTATTTTAATTTTACTGTGATGACTTCCTCTCATTTTCTCATGTTCATACAGAGAGGTTATTTAAGGCGCCAGTATTCATCGCATTTCTGCTTCTTCTTCTTTTTCTTCACTCATCCAGATCTGCAGCTTACAGTACACATTCAGTGAGAACAGTTGTCTGAGGAAGCAAAAATGCTCCCTCCCTTTAGGTGTGCTTCTACCTGATTTGTGCATCTAGCTGAATATTTTGCCCAGTCTTCTTTGCAAACAAGTTCAAGCTCAGGCAGAGTAGATGGAGAGCTTCTGTAAATGTTGAGTCTTACCTTAAATTTTAAATTGAATTTAGATCCAGAGTTTTACTTGGCCATTCTATGAATCCATCCATTCCATTGCATCTTCAGTTGTATGTTTAGGAGGTTTGTTCTGATAAAAGGACAACCTCCATCCCACTCCCTATTTATTTGAACATTTTCTTCCAGTATTGCCATTTATTAATTCATGTCCCCATCAACTCATTTCACTGTTTATGTTTTGCTGCATTAAATGTCTAACATGTAGATCACAGAGTTCAACTTTGATCTTCTACATGTATGACACGTCCCCTAAATGGCTTCCTCAACTAACCAGTTTTAACAGATAAACTAAACCAGAAACAAAGAGAAAAAAAAAAAAAAGAAAAAAGAAACCTGTAAGGGATGCAGGCCTGCTTCCAAGGTGAAAACCAGCACAGCAGCATTAGTCACAGATGGGAATCTGAGACTAATGCTGATTGTAATCTTCAAAACAAATATCCTGCAACATATTTCACCGGTACGCCAGCCATAAAACTTTGAGGAAATGGATATATAGTTGCTACATCCATTGCATATTTACATTAAACATATAAGAATTGTGTTTCAGAATCCTTCATGCAGATTTGATCAGCATCTACAGGGACATATGATGAAACTAACATGTTTGACTCAAATTCTTAAGTATTAGTTTAACCTGCTCACTGAAGAAAGTGGACATAAACGGCTGCATTAGGTGCTGCATTGAACACTGATAATACAGATTATGTTCTTAATGACCTGTGACACCAGGATTCTGAACAAAGTGGATTTATGTGAAGCTGTCAGAGCAAGAACATAACGGCTTCTCTCAAATGTTTCACACCTTTTGACAAAACAGCTGTGTTGGTGTTAGACGTTGGAAGGGCATGCTGTTGATCTATCATGACACGACACTTCATTTGATATTCAGGTTATAAAGTAAAGAATTGTGAAGAAGAAAGAAAATACGTACTGCTATGATGTACTATACCCTGAAAACCCCGCTGTATATTGTACAGTACAAATGTCGGACACTGTATCTCTGCTATGCATGATGCAGGCAACTCAAATGAGTTATGTGCCAATAAGTGGCTGCACCAAATGGTTCAACAAGCCTGTACTCAGGGAGGCTGAAGATATAGGCATGCTACACTAACCCTGTTTGACAACCGCGTGTCCTTTTCTTCCATTTCACAATCATTGGGTACTTTGTAATAATCCACCATATAAAATCCAATAAAATACATGGAAGTTTGTTATTACATGACAAAATTTGAATAAATTCCAGGTTTGTGAACATTGGAAGTTGTGCTATTCAAAAACGCTCATTCCTGAGCAAAGCCATAAATCTAAAATCTCATGAAATAAACCATCTAACATCACTAAGTAAACTCTTTCCAAGTTGCTCTCCGTCTCAAACACTGTTGCCTGTTTACAGAGCAGCTCCAAACTAAAGACAAAACACATGTCAGGGGGGATTTAGCAGTAACATGGGCAGAGCTGGCTGGAACCTATTGTGACATCATTGGGCTGCAGTGCCTCTTTATGTTAACAAAGGCTATAAGATGAGCTGCAGGAGGAAAGAGAACAGTGAGATGAGCAAGAAAGTGTGTGTGTGTGTGTGTGTGCGTGTGTGTGTGTGTGTGTGTGTGTGTGATTGAGACCTAAGGAACCCAGATTCAAGGAGTGCTTTTCTTTTTTTTCTAATCACAGTCAATACTGTAATTTGGGAGCTTGGAATAATAATAATTAAAAACAAAATAAAGTATCAGTCAGTCAGTCAGTCAATATGACTTGTGTTTTGCTTTCTGGAGGTCAGAATTAAACAAGTGTTTAGAACTTTGTCCTGGTGTGAAATATTTTCAGATTTTGGTCGTTGGGCCCCACCTTGCTTGTATTTAATATCTAAAATATTCTTTAAAAGCACGTTAGAGTATCTGAGGTTCTCATCAGGACACCCAGTGATGAAGAACAGTGTATAATCAGCATGCCATTAAAAAATTGTTGTCATCTTCCAAGGATACCAAAACAAATAAGATTAAAATCTGTTGGGCCTAAAACTGAGCCTTGTGGAACACCATAGTTAAATCGTAACATTTGCAGGATCAATTTCCAGTATTTATAAGGACTTTTCTGTTGCTACATGGATCAAGGTAAATTCTCTTCAGCTAGGACAGTATTAAACATGTTTATCTGAAGATGATAGTTAAGATATTAAGAACATCACTTTTTATTTTTATCTGGGTAATGTTCTAAAAGGCGCATTTCATGTTTAATTGAAAGGAAACTGTAGCTTTTCAGCAACATTCAGGACGAGACTTTTAAGTGTTTCTCCATTAACCAACAATGACTGAAGTTAAAATTGGCACTGATACAAGTCAGACTGGATAGTTTTCAAGAAAGAATGCAGATCTGGTGCTTCTGTGTTTAGCTCTCTATCTTTTCTGGACAGTGCTTTAAAAGAAGATGTTACAATTAACTGCAAATTCAACAATTTGATTAAGTCAGCCAAACTGGCATTGAATATGAAATTATATTTCACTGCTTTGAATTGTCATTTCTATCAAATGTCATTTAAACTGAATGTCACTGCAATCATGTTTTATTGCAATGAACTGGTTTGATGATTGAATTTGGACTGAATTGGATTCTACATAAGTGAGTATGCATCAGACCTGTTTGAAGTGCTTTGAAATGGCTTTTGTTGTTATATGGCACTGCATAAGTGAAGCAAACTGAAGTGATTGAAGAGAGGAACACTGATACAATAAAGACACACCACGTTGTTTTTTATGAAGCCATAAATATTACTCTTGTTTATAAAAGGGTCCACAAGCAGGTAGCGGCCTCCCCTACGTTGTCCATAGCTTAGTGGTTTTGGATTCACTGTGCCTTGCAAACACCATTTGTTTACCATTTTGTCACACCCAAGGAAATTTAGTCAGTCATCCTGGGAGCCAGTCTAATGAAACAAATAGCTCTGCTGTCACATGGTGGCCTAGAAGAAATATGCCCCTGACCCATTTCCTTGGGTCTAGACCATTAGGCTGAAAAATCTAAACATATGGTGCTGGTGTTTGTGTTAGGTCTAGGAATGAGTGGAAATTGTGTTAAACAGATTTCAATAGGAGCAGATGCGAGTTCGTAATAGGTAGCTTGGAGCTTAAAACCCCCTATGGAAAATCAGTCAGCTATGATTCTCTTGTATTTGCATCTCAACTAAAGCTTAAAGCATCACCAGACCAGTAAATGTGACTGTTTTAGTCAAGGAGCATCCTCTACTAGGTGCTGAAATGCAAACAGGGGTACATAAACATTTTTCTAGATTGTGTGAACTCATCAGTCTGATTTTCCACAGATTTTAGCATAAACATTTTTTAACAAATATAGCTAATAAGGGGACATTCTTTTCCCACCAGATTTCTTTCTTTATGGCTTTCAGTTTGAGTTTAGAGATTGACAAAGAGCTGCTCCAACAAAGCTTCACTTGACCTATTTTAATCGTCTCTTGTTGAGCTTAGGCACCGGGTTGCCAGCACGCCGTGGTCTAAGCTGACCTCTATCTTTGAACACAGGAGGGACTCAGCAGAAGAACAGACCAGATCCCTATTCTCACCATCTGAATCCTTACACTTAATCCCCTAGAGAGGTTGTTTGTGAGCCATATAACTACAAGTGTATAGCAAAACCCCCCTGTGGAGAAACCCATGTACATAGAAGCAGAAGTGCCTTGCTGCACTAACCCTCTTCCTGTTTCTTAGATTTTCAAGTTCACTTTCCCAGGCGAGAAGCAGAGAGGACATTCTAACCTTCTTTGTTCTCAGACGTTACAGCAGATGTACAAGAACTGAAAGTACTCAGAGATGCCCTTCGTAAACCACTGTCTGTTTATAATCAACTGTGTATGTATTTATACAGTTGAATTCATTATCTTTACTATTTGGGCAAGACAAAAATATTTACATGTAGGTTTAAAACATGGATTCTCAGCATTATTAAAAATTATCTGACTCAGAGCAGGACTGGACATAAACATAAACAGATATATTAAAGGTATTAACTTAGTCACTGCAAAGACAAAATACAGTAATTTGATTAATTTAGAAATTCAATATTAATAGGTGTCTTTCTAACATTTTTTTTTCTAATTGAATAAGAATGACACTTCATCAGTTTTCCAAATAATATAAAGTAATCTTTGTGTGTTGAATCGAATGCTAAACAGTTCAATCAATATAATTAATAAGTATTGAAATATTATAATTTTAATTGATTAATCTTTACTAATTTCTAATCTACAATAATGGGTCTTTATTGGCAGATGAGCTTGATGGTTAAATGGTTGTTCCAATTAGTTTTGACTTGTGGTTGCCTGTGGTGGATGCCCTTACCACCACATAGTGTTAGTATTTATTTCTTTATTAGTATAGTTTAAGATATTTCATTTAGACATATATTCTAATGGGTGCACACTTTAGTTAATGTCTGTCTGAATGGTTTATTTATATTTGTGTTGTTTTGAGGTGCTGCTCATAGGAACCAGCTGGTGGAGGATCCTGGGGCAAACCATCCACAAACTACTGAGACTGAAGGGGGAGATGCCAAGATTATTATTTAATTTTGTCACTTAAAATATTCACTTATTGTTTGTGCTAAGTTAAAGTTATTTTTGCTTTATTTGTTTATAGAATGCTTTAGTTAATTTTGTATTTATTTGTTCTTTTGTTTGGTCAGACATCCCTCCTGTGGTAGATTTGGGTTACTCCACCCCTATTTAAGCAGCCTTTGTTCTTTGTTTAGAGGGTCAGTTTGTTTGTGTTTAGTTAGAGTTCAGTTGACCTCAGTTAATTTGGATCCAAATTTGTTATTTATCTTTTGATTTATTTTTGCTTCAAATCTTTATGCTTTATTAATGATTTTTTGAATAATTAAATGGAAACCTTTTTTCTACTTTGAACAGTTTTGTCTTTGTTTGAGTCTGGTCCCTCACAAAAGTTCCAATTTGAACTTTGGAAAATGACTTGACAACGTCTCTTTGTTAAAATCCCAGTTGGTCATGGCTGACGGCTGCTCCCACTGATTCAGGTTTTTCTGGAGTTTTCTTTCTGTTTAAAGGCAACCTTTCGTTTCCACCATCATAAAATGCTTGCACAACAGGAAAGAAAAGTCAATAACTTCTTGTAATTGGCTGAGACACCTTAGATAGGAAACTATTTACCAATTGACATAAGTTGATGAACTGAATTAGAATAGATTTAAATGTATGTTTCTGTGAATAAATTAGATTTGTTTGATTTATACATAATTTTCCTTATAAAGAAATGCAGTTATGCTGAAATATAAGTACAAAATGTCTGTTTACCTCTGACAGTAAGAGAAAACTGAATATAGAATAACAGTTAGATATGTAACTATAGAGAACGGTAAATCAATACTGATTCAAACACCATCAAAGTCTATTGGTGCAAAGCATTCTGAGGTGTGTTATTACTTTATTATTTCACTCATCAGATTTAACATAATACAGCACTGATTGAGAGCTTCAAATGTGTAACTGATCATAATTTATTTTTTTTTTTTTTTGTTAATCCACCTCAGAGCCATACACAAAATAACAGAAACCTTTTTGTAAACTCATACAGTTCAGTCATATTATTTTGAGCTATCAGTCTCATATGGAAGAAATACAATAACCATATTACTGTGGAGCATTCATGTGTGGTGCCAGCTGTGTGCACTACAGAGTGTAAAGGGATATGACTTTCTTTCTCATTGCTCTCCTCCGGATGCTGTTTACTGCTCGGACAGAGGGATTAAGCCTGATCTCAATTTTCTTTCCTCATCCTCTTGTTCTTAATTCCCTTTAAATGCTTCTCTGAACACAAGCCAGGTCATCCCTGCAGCCTGATTTTCCATCTTACTTCATTAATAGTGTCGGAGCTCTCCAGTTAAATCCCTGCTGAGGAGAAAATAATTGGACATCCCTGTTGTTGTTGTGGGTGAAGACACATTGCACACTCATGGGGTCATGACTTCTGACCACCAGTGCATTTTCACCCGATGCATCCGTGTATAAGACCACAAGGTTCTGACATGAAGAAATCAACCTGTGGTATGCATTTCCCAATTACATGAAAAACAAGGGCAAGATTATTTCCAGAATTGTTTTAATTTATGAAGTGTTCCCAAATCATTTCTATCAATTTCATTGCATTCCTTAGTTAATTTTCTCCAATAACTTTAATTATTTTAGAAAAAAAAAAAAACAAACTAATAAACTGTCTTGAGAAAAAAACTATTAATGCAAATATTCTAACTAGCAGCAGAGAATTTTCAGGGGAAAGTAGTTTCAGTGTGAAATTACACCCAACCTGTAAGGATGGAAACAGGTTTGATCTACAGCCATGAAAATTAGACACAGCGCATTAGAAAAATAATTGAAAATGACATTTATGATTTGCATTTAGATGGAGATTTTTCATGCTTGTCCCAGAAGCAAATAATGCTGAAGGTGATACAGACTCAGCGATGCTGACTGAGTAAGCTTCGATGAAACGTAAACAAGAGCTCAGTCAGTTCGACACACTTTTTTTTTCTTGACACTCACATCTTATTCACATGCACTCTGTGTAATACAAAGTATATTCTATAGACCTATTACATATATTTGTTAGGTATTATTTTAATGATTATCTTACAGCTATTGAAAACTATAAATTGAAATTCTTAGAAAATTAGAATGTTCCATAAAAATATTTTTAAAAGGATTTGTATATCAGAAATGTCACACTATGGTGACATTATTGTCAACACAGTCATGTGGAAGACTGCTGAGTTCACTGTTGTCCAGCCCCCAGTCACATGCAAAGCCACAAAAGTCACAGCTAAAGAAGCAGGCTGTTCAGAGAGCTGCATCCAAGAATATTAATGAAAAAAAATAGTGGCAGGAAAAACTGTGGTGAAAAGGTACAAGAGGAACAGAGACAAACGGAGTCTTCTACAAAGTCCATTCAGATTTTGAAGGTAAATTCACAAAGCAAGGACAATGGAGTCAGAGCTTCAAGAACACGGCCTGCAACTGTTACAAGAACTAAGTATCTTTATCCTACATGAAGAATCTTTCAGTAAATTGACATTTTTGTACTGTAAAACTTTTGTTTGTTGATCGTATTTAATCTAATTTTCTAAGAAACATAACTTTGCCTTTACATTAGCTGTAACAAATCTACAATGTAAATGTATTTTAGATTTTAATGCTAGATGCTCAAACAAGGCACAAAAAAGCAAAATTCTTCTAAAATATTGTAGCTGTCATCAAAGTCAAATAAAAATGCTTTAAAAGTTAAAACCTTAGTGGAAATAGGGAAATATCTTGAGGATGTTTTCTTTTGCAATCTTCCAGCACTAATCTAAGATGCCATTTTCATCCCTCTCCAAATTTTTCCTGAGCATGTTTAATCACACTGATGTATCTTCCAGATTGGGAGTTTAAAGTCTTGTAGGACATGAGATGAAGATGTACAAACCCAGATTTGTTAATCCCACTCAAACCGGGAGAACTTTTGACTCCCCCATCTTCCTCCTCTTTCATCTCCTCTGCAGGTTTACTGGTTTTCCACATCTTTCACCTCTACTTGCCTAATAGTCTGACCTCTCTTTTTACCTCCATGTGTATCTTCTCTTCAGTCCTCGCTCTTGTCTCTCAGGGGAACGTGTGAGTAAAGATCCAGAGGGGAAAGGGCAGACTCAGGGTACACTTTCTGGCTGCTTTGCCTCCTTTTACCTTCACCTCTGTCTGCTGTCTCCAACCTCCCACACCTCCGCCCCTTCCTCTTTTCTCGTCTATCACTCGGTTACATCTCTCCTTTTTTCAGGCATCTATCTCCATCCACCAAAGAGTCCAATCTGAATAGTAATGCCTCTTATTCTTTACCCTCGTGTGTATGTTGGAACCCCAGTGTTGCAGGTTGTGCTGGATGAATACTGATGGAAGCACAGAGAAAGAACTCCCCTAGACACACAGCAGCATCTGGCAGGCAGAAAATAGGGAAAAGGAAAGCAGCCTGCATTTAATTTAAACAGTTAAGAGTCTCTATGTGACAATGGCATCTTGGATCCTGCAAAGATTGAGGGCAGAATTAGAACCTTTCTCTGTTGTTCTGAGATTTTGTTTTCTTTTCACCTTTGTCCTTCATCGCCAACCTCTGCATCAGTGTGCTTGCTTCTGATTAAATTTTGTAACTCAAAGTGAAAGCTCAGCCCAGGAGGTGGAGTAAACAGCCCTATTAGCTGTTAACATCACTTCCCAGACATGAAACCATGCCTGTGTTTGGTGCTAAAGCCACGGGGAGATTATCTAAACTGCAAATACACGAACGACTGAGATGCCCTTTGTGCCACACAACAGAGGGCATTTCATGGGCTGAGAGCTGATCCCCTTATTGGTGCACTGCTGAGGCAATGTAATCCCAAATTATTTAACTAGATTACTAGAGCATGAGAAAAATTCAGCCGTTGAATTGTCCATAGCTGAGTTTATGTTTATGATATGACACGACAGTAGGTATTATGGGGATACATCATCTATCATGTTTGCTTCTGATGTGCAGAATTAATTATCAAAAATTATCACAATGCAGCTGAAAGGCAAGAAAGCCCTTTTTAAGGAATTCAAATATTATTTATTTGGTTAATCTCATCCATAAATGCACACAGACCTGATACAGTAAACACACTTATAATGTTATGAGCAGTTTTGAACATCCCTGCAATATTTTCTATGCAGATCTTATTTTTAGACTCTAGATGAACAGCAACAACAAAAAAGCAGCTGTAAAAGGAAATTTAGATTTTATGTTATGATCACAATCCTGAATTTATTTACTTACTTTTTTATGCTGAAGTGCATTAACAAAGTCACAGCTAGAAAAAGAAGTTGAAAGGTTAGTGAATTGTCCACATAAAGATGTGAAGAAGCTGGAAACTTTAAGGTAAAATGAGCATCAGTTAAAATAAACAATAAATGTGTGAATGATAAACCAAAAACTGAATATAAGGTAATAAGTAAAACAAAGGTTATAATGCAAAGTAGTAATAATGCAATGTGATCCTAAAAAATAACACATTTTTCCAACAAAAAAAGCAGTATTTACAGTAATTACACAAAGCTGGACACTATTTACTAATTATGTAACTGGCTGAACAAAATCATTTAAGGGGTAAAAATAATCTAAATATGGATGTGAAGGCAACATGTCAAAATGGAAAAATGTTCAAGAGGTGTGCATGTCTTGCTACAACCGGTACAGAAATCTTATTGGCACTTGAACCATCAAATAATATTTTGACAATTTTACTGGAAAACAGATAAATGGAGGTATATTTACTTCGCCTTAGCAATTGTTTCAACAATCGCAGTGTTGCTAATCCACCGACATGCCTGGGTTTAACCAAGACAAATGCATCTGCCAAATTAATGTTTTTAGAACAACAAAACCATGTTTGTTTCCTCATAAAAAGAACTGCTACTCTGAAGAGTGGTTTGTGTTTAAAAGCAAATTCCTTTCTGATTTTATGGCAGCTGTTCTAAAATTTGGCATCTTTCTTACTGTGGCATTTTCTTTGTTTCTCCACTTTTGTTTAAAACTTAATTCACTGTCTCAGTTCTTTCTTTGGGACAAAGATGTAGCTGCAAAACCCTGAAGCATTAAATTGAAATGCTAGCTCTGACAGTTCCAGCAGTGGCCTGGCTTAGAGCGCAGATTCATCCTGGCAGCAGCACATAGTTTTTCACTGCCCCGCCAGTGCAGGTCAGTGTGATTAAAATGGAAATGTGTTGAGTTGTAGCAGAAGGAACTCACATCTAACTTCTGAATCAAAGAAATGGTTATCCATCCATCCATCCGTCCGTCCGTCCATCCATCCAAATTCCTTAATTTTCTCCCTTGACCCTCCTTTTTCCATCTACTCTGAGGTGAAGCAGAGAATTGTTACTTATTCTACAGAGTTGGGCGTTTCTGACCTTTTTGCAGGTGAACATACCCACAAACCTCACCTGCAAGGCCTCAGGTAAAACAATAAATGACTTATCATTGAAGATATGTGTTGGGTTGGAATGATTTTTAAAGCTTTCTTTGTACTGCTGAGTTCTACCCAGTTGAGGTGACAGTACTCTATTCCTCCTGTAAATGGTGTTACACCTAAGCACCATTTTTCCATCTCACAGTTTCACTAAATTCATCCTACACCGATTGGTCTTCCAGCTCCTAACCCCCCTGTCTTTGGAGTCCCAGTAGCTGGACTGGCTCTTCAGCTGCTGACAACTCCACCCATCTTAGTCATCCACTTCATCATTCAGCTGTTGTTGCTATGGTGACTTATCAACCCCCAATGCAACCATATCTTCTTCAGAGACGCTCATGATCATGCTAGAACTTGCTTGGACAATCTGTTTCCTTGCATTTTTGCAACATGCAAACATTTTTACTTTATTACACCTTAAACTTAAGCTGAAGCACCTCATTAGTTTTCTATTTATTGTCACCTTAAGATATAGGCTATTGAAGTTATGAATGTCACAAATGTAAATTTCTACTTCATGATGTTCATGTGACATTCAGATCCCCAAACCCCCCTTTCCTCTGCAGCCAAATTGGTTTATGATGTAATGATATTTAAATCCCTTCGTACCCTCCGTCCCTGCAGCAGACACCTGGCAACGGCCCGTCCTCCCTTGTGTCTTCTGGGTCACAAGCTGTGATAGGAAAGCTGATGAATCTCATGTCTCACATTCACTTTGTCACACATAGATGAGTGATGCTCAAAGAGAAATACAGGAGATTTGCTGACTAACAATTTTATTGGCTTTCCACAACAGCACAACCTGTCTCAAGCCACAGAATGGGTTTAGAGACAGACAGAAAGAAGGACAGATTGGAAAAAGGTATGTGAAGAAGGAAGGGAAATTGGAAAGAATGGGCAGATACTGAGATTAGAATAAAGACAAGGAGAAGGGGAAACTGGTTAGAGTGGACACCGTCAAAGAGAGGCAGACAGAAAGATAAAGCGACAGACGAGGAAAGTAATCATCTTAAAGGTCTGAGGGTCTCAGTCAGACCCACTTTCTGTCCTACGGCAAAGATGAATGCAAGAGTTAGCTCCTACTGTGTGTGCAAGGATGAAAGATGAACACAATTTCAGCACTGACCTCAAGGGTTAAAAATATGAAACAGTTGCATGTGAGTGTAAAAACACAGTGACAGCATGGTGCGGAAATAAGACTACCCTGCTGCTTGGTCTCTCCTCAGACAATCTAAAGAGAGGCTGCATACTTGTCCTCCCTGCTGTAGAATCTCAGATTTTTGGTTAAGTTGAAGAAAAAATGTTGTCCTTGCTGACAATTGCAGCAACATATTTGTCATGAATTTCCTCCTCCTCCACACCTTTAAAAATAAAATGCGACCTGACATAAGCATCAAGAATTTAACAGGAGAGAATGTTTCCATCATTCATATTTATACCAATAGATTATTGTTGTTTAGCCATCAGTTTTATTAAGTTTCTAATAATGATCGCCAATTTTTCATAGCAAGTATACTCCTACACTATTAAAAAAAATGCAATTAATTTGTATTTGTGCTAAAGGTTTAATAAGTTATAACTTCAATACATTAAAATTTCACTTTGCTCATGACCTTATTCTCATTGGAGACCAAAAAAGCTTAAATTTGAATTTGTATTCACTCGTTATGTTTCTGCTGCTTGGTATTGGTATGGTTAAGAACATAAATGTTAAGAGACAGCCCATTTTTACATCTAAAAGTGATGTTGAAGGGAGTCGCAGCTAAAAAATAACTGATGTAAGATGCTGAATGACTTTAAGGAGGAAAAGAAAAACGCTGGGGTAGATAATGGTAATATGAAAGCTTTGTTGTAGATGATACTGCTGAAAAAAAGTTGTGACCATTTGATATCTGTTTAGTGAAGAAGACCTGAGCGCAACATTGGGAGATATAAATAAGGTTTTCAGCATATAATCTTTTGTACAGAAAATGACACAGGCTGATGTTAGACATAATGTTGGGACATTTTCTTCCAAATTCAGCACACCTTTTTTATTTTTATTTTAAGTTTTATTATTTTTAGAAGTCAAACATGATGCAAAAATTTATTTTGGAAGATTAACTTTTTTGCACAATAATTATGAATTATTAATCAATACCATGGACAATCACTTTTTATTCTCACTTATTTCACTCTAATTTGTGTAATGATGGCTGGATGGACTGTTAACCAGACTTCTTGCATGGGAGCAGATAGGAAAAGGCCTTCACAGTGTGGGTTTTCACTTATTTAGTCATGTGTATTTTTGAATACAGTTCTACTAGACAATGTCCAGAAAAGTCTCAGTAAGTCATTAAGTTCCTTTAGATATTCCTCATCCACAGATGGCCCACACTCAGAAAGCACTAACCAGCTGCTAATAGCCCCCAAATCAGCTGGGTGACCCCAATAGTTCTCATGTTGTCTCAGCTACACAAATTTACCATTTGTGGAATTTAGAAATCCATCCATCCACCTGAAGAAATTTTGAAAGCCCCCAGATCAAATTCTGCCATGGGCCCCATGCAGCCTTGAGCCTTCTTTATTTTCATGTATGTTCAAAACACTTTGAACCTTTCCCAACCATTCTATCAAGTCTTCATCTCTTTTTAACCAGGAAACAGCTGCTCGCCCAAAGTAGCTACTACATGTAATATATTTATGGATTTGTTCTATTTCTCCACTGACATAGATTTGTTTTTTCTTCTCTGTTTTTTTGGGCTTTGCTGCTGGCAGCTGTTTTGTGAATCTGGGCAGAAGACTTGCCTCGCTCTTCTGCTCCAATTCATATCCAGCCGTCGAGCCTCTTCAACGGCAAGGCTGTAATGTAGGTGCAATGAACATGGAGTAATCCTTTAGGCTTGGTGTGCATAATGTGCACAACCACAAAAAGTAAAACATAATCACAGTGGGTGACACCAGATATACCTGGCATTATGTGAAAATAGAGGAAATATTTGCTAGCAATGAAACATCTGTCCATTCAAAGTCTATATCCACTTATGGTTGAAGGGATGGAGGGCTTGGTGCCAGGACTCATTGGGGCAAGAGATGAGGTACACACAGAGGCACATAGGACAAACAACCATGCACACACACACACACTTACTCCTAAGGGCTATTCAGAGAGACCAATTAACTTAACAGTCATGTTGTTGAACTGTGGGAGGAAGCCAGAGCACCTGGAGAGAACCCACACACACACGAGAACATGTAAACTGGATGCAGAAAAGCACTAAGCTGTGATTTGAACCCAGGACTTCTTGCTGCAAGGAAACAAAGGTACCAACTACGCCCCTGTGCAGCAACTTTGAAATATTTAAACAAAAAAAGTGTGTTACAATGACAGAAATGTGTTTCTTTTTTCATTTGAATAAATGAAGAAATTTTAATTGTCAACATTTTACTGAATAAGAAAGTGACGCAAAACCTAATTTTATTGCTTTCTGCAGCTGTCAACCTTTTTTTATTGTCATGCGATAACATCTGAGAGCCTGTCTTATAATTTACCTTCATATTTATCCAGTAGTTTTATTCATAATTCATGTGCTGATTCATAAGTTAAAGTCTTTCTATGCACGTGAGTCATGATTAACTGCAGCATATCTAAACGAAAACCTATATTTATAGCCCAGAAACACAGACCTGCCGGTTCCCTTTCATTGAACACATTTTTTTATTCAATTTAAATGCTGCTTTTCATTCTCCCCCCTCCTCCTTTATGTCTGGCCACTTCATTGGCTTTAAGTGTCTGTGCAGATATAACCGTGCGTGCTCTACCTCTGCTTAGTTGAATTATGGTCATAAGGTTCCTACATGATTATAATTATTCTAGTAAGGTGAATATGTCAACCTCAGATTGCATAGGACAAAATACTTTGCATTGCATTGCAAGAGGTACACAATTGCCTTTGCACATGTTATTTACATAAGTAGCAGTCTAGAATATATCAACTAAATTCCATGAAAAGGAACAGAAAATCTACATCTTGTACAACAGTATAGATGAGACACAATTGTGCAAATAACACCATCATTACCCTGACATTTTCTTGCAACAAAATGAATAGTTGTTGCCAATGTGAATACAAATTTGTGATTTTTCTAACAACAAAAGCCCTATTTATTTTTCTTGGTGCTGAATAGTCGCTCTCCCATGAGTGGAGATAGGGAAGACCATGAATGTTAGCTTCTGTGATTGTACCAAGGCGGTTTCCATTGTGTATCAATGTATATTAAGGTATGTTTGATGTATGAGCTATTAAAATAGGCACTTTATAGAGGGGGCCTTGGGTATTCACAGATTTTAGGTACTTGTAGGTGGCTGTGTCTCTAACAACCATAATTATCATGGGTCCACTGGAGTAGTTTAAAAACAACCAGGATAAAAATAGTAGAAAAAGAGACAATGTCTCATGTTATGATTTTGGTTATTTGGGTCCAGGTTCCTTAATAGCAGCCGTCTGATCATTGTATTATTGGGCCTGTTGTCTCTCGTCTTCCTCTGTGCAATACATGTTTTCTGTAGGATTTAATTCAGGTGAGTTTTCTGGCTAGTGAAGCACAGCGATGTAATGGTCATTATACCTGGAATTGGTACTTTTGTCAGTTTGGGAGGGTGGTAAGTCCTGCTTAAAATAGAAAAAAATTGAATTTCCTTGAAGCTTGTCAGCAGAGGGAAGCATGAAGAGCTCAGCAGCTAGCATGGATGGATGCCAGATTATTCCTGACTCTGGAAACTTCACAATGGACCTCAAGCAATGTGGATTCTGTGTCTCTCCATTTCTCTTCTAGGCTCTGTGAGCTTGATATTTCAAATTGAATGTAACTTACTTTCATCTGGAAAGAAGAAATTAAAGCATGGCACACCAATCCAGTAGTTTGCTTTACTAGTGGCCTTTACCTCATCTGGATTTTTAGGTATGGTGTGATCCTTTTCCTATTGACACTGTTTTTGGGAGCTACTCATCTCTTTCCATAACGTTTTCCTTCCACTTAACCTTCCAACATCTTGATACAGAACTTCATTAAGAGCCAGCTTCATGGAGTCAAGTCACTGTCAAGTCAGCAGTCTCCACCATGATTGTGTATTCAATAATATGAATGAAACTATGTTTGAAACGAATAACAGTTAAGCCTTAAAATGTGTGAGTTTGACTTTAGGAATTAAATAACTATAACTTGACTTTATAGTTTCCCAATTTATTAAGATCCACCTGTATTCGTTCCACAAAGTTGATTTATTTTTTTCTTTTACTTTCTCATATTCATGTTTAGAGGATGATTACTGGTGATGTGTTACCAAAAGAGTGACTCAGCACTTCTCTTCCTGGTTAACAACCAGACAACGTAGCGCCTTTTTTCTCCCTTCCTGGTATTATAACCGCAAACAACCATCACTCGCTATCCCGCCCATAAGCGTCACTCACTATAGCAGCGAGCCGGGGCTGATCGAGCTCACACGCTCCCGAGCTGAGCCACAGAGAGGAGCACAGAGCCGCCGCAGACGGGCTGGAGCTGGAGATCACCTTCACTTTGCATGATCACATCCGCAGATCGTCCAGGATCTAAAGATGTGGACCGGCGCCGGAAAGCTCATGCTTCTACATTTGTTACTCATGGAGCTCAGCGGCCACGCTAAAGGTAAGCCACTTACTGGCTCGGAGATGGGGGGGGATTTGCATCGTAGCAGTCGCGCTTCTCCGGGTTCAGGAGGGAGGAAGTCTTGTGGATCGCGTGGGGTTTGGGGGTGGGGGGCTCCGGTGCCTTCCGCGAAACGACTCGCCTGTCAAAGTGGTCCGTCTCATTAGTAGAGCAGCGCTAATGTCTCCGGTAGATACTTCCGCTGCTACAAGCATTCGGGAGATTACAATCTTAATTGTCACTTTCGTCAGGTTTTGTGAGCGTTAACACAGGTGACACGAGGTGACGGTGAGAGGAAGCGGCACTTGTAAGCAAGCGGCTGATGTTGAGACTGTGGCCAGAGGAAGGCTGCCTGCCTGCGGGGATGTGATCAGCAAAGTGCTGGCTGTAAATGCTTTGTTTTTAATGTTTACGCTGCAGTTGCTAAATTACTGCAAAACACATCAACCTAAACAGATCCTTTTAAATGCCGGCACAGCGCCCGTGGTAGGCACTCATTGTTGCACTAAAGTCAACATATTGGAAGAACCGGCGAGTCATTCATGAGCAGACCGCATTACTGGAAGTAATACTTCAATATTGATTGGATCTGGATGTTACACCAAAAGCAGATGCATGTCATTTAGAGGCTTTCTCTCATTCCATGCTCAGAAATTGGTTACTTTGTGCAGGTTGTTCTTACTTTAATAGTTAACTTCCTGAAGTTTGAGAAATGTCATTCAATTTAAAATGGCCTTTAACCGACCCCCAAGCACATTTCAGAATCAGTTTCTTAATCTGAAATTTGAATACCACCCTCCCAAAAAAATCCTGACAAGCTGCTGTTTTCTGACACCACAGGAACTCATACCGAGTCAGAGTGTGAAATAGGGCAGTTTCAGTGCAAGAGCGGAGTGTGCATCCCAAGCCTCTGGAGATGTGATGATGACAATGACTGTTCAGACAGCAGCGATGAGGAGAACTGTCGTAAGTAGCCCAGAGTTTCTACATTCACACTTGCATTATTTTATTGATCTTTACTCTTGTTGTGTTCAGTATGAGCTTTCATTTGAATGTGTAAATACAATAGTTCACAGCTCATGAGTAACTTTTAATGAGTGAACCTGGACTGAGAATACACACTTTATTTTTGTTCTTCGGGGCTCTTTGGAATTCCCCTTTCAGCACAAACCTCTCATCCAGGATCAAAAGTCACATGACCAAAGGAATTTTTTTTGTACTTCTTACTAATTCAGATCCTCAGTAAAGCGGATTTGGGGCCTTAACTAATATTACATGTGGTTTTTATGCTTGTTTTGTTATTAACCCTGTGCTGCTGTTGATGTATGGAGTTAGATAGGTGAAATCAGGCTTACAAATACATTGCATATAGACTAAAACTGCTTTAGAGATTATGCCATGTCTGACACTTGGGGATTAGATTGCAGATTTATGTGTCATAATAATTAATGGTGAGTCATGTGGTTTTCTCTAGTTTATTAGATTTGGCTGCTTTTTGTAGTCTCTTGGTTATCTTTGTGTAGAAGTTGATAAGTGTGGAATGACATGCGATTCTCATAATATGATAATTGTTTCATGGTTTCGCTGTGTCTATGCAAACATTTACAGCAAAAACAATGAACGTAAAAAATGAAATGAAAAAATTAAGTTTTTATAACTGCTGCAAAAATATCTAATGCTTATGAGTCTTAAACTCATATTTCTAATATTAATTATTACATGATTTTTGATGCACAGACTAAAGAAAAAAAATGAATGAACACCCATTGAAATTAGTAGTAATTTCCAAGTGAATGGATCTATGCTATTCTATACTTAATATTACAACACATGTATGATGAGCTGATCACTCTATCTGCTCAGGTTGTTATCCTGTTGACTTCTTAACTTATAAACTTTAGTTTCAAAGTACTCTTATCTTTAATGAGAGTAATTGGTGGTGCTTCTTAAGATCTCGCACCATAACTGCCTGTGCTCTCCGTCTCTGGAAATACAGCCAGCCCGGTGCCTTCCTGTGCAATTCCATTTAATTCTCATCTCCCTTCAATTTCTCCCGTTGAATTTCAAACGGGTCAATAAGTGAACAAAAGGCATTTTGAACGATAACATACATTTTCTGAGCTGCTTTATAATTGTAGTCAATATTGGCAATGGCAACGGAGGAAATATTTGAAACCAGTCAGTCTCCGAATTTTGAGCAGTTAAAGTCAGAGCAAGAGGAATGTATAACACATTTCATTGGTGGCAGAGATGTTGTGGCCCTATTTACCCAGAGAGGGGCTCTCATGATTATGAGATTAAATCTCATAATCTCGAGTTATGAGATTTAAAAATCTCATAACTCGATGCATCTACTCAACCAGTGCTTAATCACTTTCATGTGTAAACAATGAAATATTTGAAATTCACCAAGGAGTAGAAATAATTGAAACCTTGGTTTTTCTCTCTTAAGTTGAATAAAGAACAAGACCGGTATTTGTGGCATGATCATAAATTGGTCACTGAAGAAGATTTAAAAGTGGTTGAATTTGTGGTTAGATGGT
>NW_006799977.1:938223-942567 GCF_000485575.1 Poecilia formosa
TAGATGCATCGAGTTATGAGATTTAAAAATCTCATAACTCGATGCATCTACTCAACCAGTGCTTAATCACTTTCATGTGTAAACAATGAAATATTTGAAATTCACCAAGGAGTAGAAATAATTGAAACCTTGGTTTTTCTCTCTTAAGTTGAATAAAGAACAAGACCGGTATTTGTGGCATGATCATAAATTGGTCACTGAAGAAGATTTAAAAGTGGTTGTATTTGTGGTTAGATGGTTTAATACTTACAATAAAGACCACATGGTTCCTCATCTTGCTTTGTTGATGTGCTGAACCCTCAAAGATTAAGAATTCTGACTGCGTCTCTGTGACTCCGGAGATTTGAGTTTCTTGATGGTGGACAATACTGGAGGTGAGGTAGAATTGGCTTTTAAAGAGCTCGCCTTCTGTCTAGCAGGTGTTGTTTGTTTTGCTTGGTGTAAGTGTTGCTCAGAGAGAATGTAAGAAATGTACCTTAAAACACAAGGTCATCCACTGTTCTTTACAGAGAGACGTTTTGTCTGTGGTGGAAATGAGGACTGTGACTTTCATCTCTCTTCACTCTCTTTGCTACATATCTTGTAAGCTTCAGATGTGGGTATGCTTCTCTCCTGGGTTTGCTCTCACTCTCTGAATCACTGCATCTTCTCAGTCTCTACCTTTATGTACGTTTCCCCTATTGTTCCCTCTCTCCCTTGCTACCTGGTGTCATTCTTTTCTTTGAAGGCACCAGCTCTTAGTCTGTGAAAGTGTCTCTTCCTAAAAGGCTGTCTCATTTCCTCTGCATTCTAGTGTCCATTAATCGACTCTCTTGTGCCATTTTTAAATCATTTATTGCTTCACCTTGACAGCGCCAATGCCAAAAAGGTTGCGGCCACTCGCCTCAGATCCACAAAGAGCATCAGCTGACAGGTTGGTTGGAGATAAATCCAACAGCATGACTCTGGCTGCTGCCGTGATTCTCGTTGACTGGCAAGACGCCAGGCCTTCGAACAGATGCCAGCACTGCCGCTGCGCCCCCTCCCTAAAACCAAATATCACCAGCAAGAGCTCTGCGGAGAGGGGGTGGAGGCTGAACAGGAGAGGGAGGCGGAGAAACGATGGGACAAATTTGACTGGGAGAAGCAAGATGGTGTAGAGCAGAAATGATGGGAGGAAAATAGGAACAACCGTTTCTGGAGAATTTCCAAAGATAGAAAAAAAAAAAAAAAAAAAGGCCAAAAGAGAGAGAAAAAAAAGAAAAGAGAGAGAGAGACTGAGAGAGAAAAAAAAAAAAAACAGGCCAAAATGAGCAGGGAAAGTGGCCATTGTTTTTATCCTACCAGCACTTCTGTGGCTGTTTCCAATCTTTATTTCAAATTTGAAAGATAGACAGAAAGTGGCAAGGATTTCTTTCAAACACTAGAAAAGTGGTCTTACACTTGTTTTAAAGAGCGACTAAAACTGGGAGGGAAATGCATCAAGATCACAAGATGAAATTATATATTGTATATTTCTAATGCAGACTCCCTACTTTTATGTTTTACTTAGAGGGATTTATGTTGTATTTGTTGCACTTCTTAGGGCATTACTGTATTCTGTTGGGGCATTTATTATAATAAGGTTAGTATGTCAGAATAAGTTACCAAGCTTCTAGAGTACTCTGTTAGGTTTATCCTGAAGTATCCACCTACCATTCTTGTAAATAAGTACATTTAAAATGATCCTTTTGTGTTCATCATTCTGCTGTTTAAGTCTTTCATCTTCCTCTTCCTCTCTCCGCTACTTCATTCTCAACACGCCTCTTGTTTCCCTGGGAGACAGTAAAGTGGTGATGGTGGTTATGGTTTTTGGTGCATTTGTGCTGTCTTTGTGGACAGTACACCTACTCACATGCATGCTTAAACATCGGAACTGTCCGTTTCCTTTAGGTTCTTCATGGCCTACATTTAGGTTGTGGAATCCTATTGAAGAAGAAGGTTGCATACTTGTTCAAACTGGTGCTTAATAGGATACAAAAAATACAAAATCATTCTGCGTTATAGCATCACAATAATCCTAAACTTAAGTTGTCATGTCCTTATCTTTGGCATAGTGGCCTTGATCAAGCAGCTTGTAAACATGTGATTTGATGGCATTTTCCATTAATATGACCAAAATAAACAGTAGCAATGATTTAGATGGTCTTTTAGTCTGTGATATTCACTATTAAGAGAAAGACCTGAGACTTTTGCATCTTGGATCACATTTTTTTGAAGGCCGGTAAAGAGTTCCAAACAAAATTTCCGGTTTAAAAAGGATAGGATCTATTTATTTTCCAATCAAATGCCAACACACCATTGTTAACAGCTGCTCTGCTCAGTGATCATTCTTCCATACTGAGCAGGTAGCCATTCAGCAGGTTTCCACTACGTCTACTTGAGATAATTAAAAAGCCAAATATGACATAAATTTAGTGTGAACAAACTTTGTCTAAACTTTGTGTTGTCTAAACTGATTAAATCTAAAATATAACATGTGCTGTAAAAGAGCCTTTAGTGCTAAAAATCCCCAGAAAATAGCATGCAATTTCTGTCAATCCACCATTTAAACATAACTGTGAAAGTTTCCAAATGTCCCAGGAATCAGCCTTGAAAATACTTTGTGCAAAGGTGCAAGTACAGTTGTTGCTTTATTCTGTGTCTGAATATTAATCTGTCAAAGCTTTACTCAGCGGCCAGCTAAAGCTTCTGAAAGTTTTAACCCTAAATCATAACATGCACTTGGTAAAGAACACCAACACCACCAAAAGTCTTGAACCCTTTATGAACCTGGAAAACCAAGGATTGCAAAACAACTAAAAGCTGTGGGGCACAAACTCAATACCTCAGGGTGGGAAAAATGTTGTGGAGCTGTATATGAGCGTGTGCGCTCATGTGTGTTTGTGTGTCACAGCAAGACAATGAGTCTTAGATGGGGAGCGTCTCAGCTTCAGTCTGAGACCAACTTCCCATAGAGAAGACATCAGAACGCATTTCACGCTGCTGCCATGTGTTTGTGTGGGTGTGTGAGAGAGATCAGCCTTTCTCTCATGCACACACACACACCACCCTCCTCACACAAAGACACACACGATAGTGTTATAAGAGACTGCAGAGAAGCGTTTTAGGCGCTAAAGGCGCCTAAAACGCGCCTTTAGCGCACACACACACACACACACACACACACATACATGCACAAACACATGTTGGTCACCTGCTCACACACACATGCACACGCAGACTGTTACAGCTGGGGCCAGAAATGTAAATTGAATGTGAGGTCAGAGAGACGAGGTGCATGATGCGCTGCACCGACCCAAGCTGCCTTTTCCTGGGGTAACCCCTAATCATAAGCCTAACAATGACTCTTAAATTGAAGTGACAACAAGTTCTGGTTGGCGTCAGGAAGTATGAAATTAGAATCCTCCACAAGAGGCGGATGCACCATCAAAAAGCTAATAAGTTTTGTAAACCAGCGTTAGCGTGCCATGTTAACAGCTATCAAGCCTACAGAGGAGCTTTCAGCAGGCTTTTTCCTGTCCTATTTGAAAAATTGTTTTTGCCTTTTATGTTTCTCATTCTTTTTCAAAGGAGACTCTGGTGAAATCACAAAGTTCTGTATCATTTTTAGATTAGAGATGCACAAAGAAAAGAGCTGGTGACGTTCTCAGTCGATAGCCAATCAGATCAGTGAATGCACCCTACTATTAAAAGCTTCCATGTCACTTTGAAATCAACACTCCTGTGTGTGGACACTGTTACTGAGGGAGTTGAACTCAAAAGTTAATGCATTTCATCGTCAGTGAAATGGTTTAGAATGAAGCTGAATACAAATATGAAAGAAGCTCTTTTAAAGAAATCAATTAAAAAAAATTGATTATGAAAATGTTCAGTGGCTTCCGTTACTCATTTCAGAAAGCTTTACAGATGAAAAAAAAATACAATATTGTCACTCTCTAATCAGTTAAATAATTCAAAATACCTACAAAAGTTTCCTGAACATTAAAGCAGTTTTTCTGATAGTAAAATATATTTATTTTAAGAAATATATGTGCTGTATTTGTTTTTGTGAACCACCTTTATATATTGTATTGCAATGGGAAGTTAAAATGTGCTTTAAAAGGCACAACTGTGAGCCAGTTCATTAGGGAAGAATTTTCCAAATCCCCATTTAGGTACAGATTAAAGGAAGGAGGAAATTATGAAATTGGATTCAGCCAATTTCATAATTTCATCAGCCAAGTACTTTCCTGCTTCATTTCATACCTTTGTGTGAAGGTTTAAACTGAAAAATTTAATAGTTGAACTACTGTGAACTAGGTGCGCAGTTCCGCACCTAGTTCA
>NW_006799977.1:942708-957338 GCF_000485575.1 Poecilia formosa
ACCATGCAGCTGCACTGCTGTAGTCTCCAGAGAAAAATGTCCCACTTCGGTGCTTTGGGATTTCTAAACCACAGTGGGATTCTCTGAGTTTTGGATATTTTCAGTTTGTTCAGAAATACAGAATGTCACTGACACATTATGCAAGACATGCTTGTAGATCATGTTTCTAAAGAAATATGTTTTGTTTGCAATTTCCTCCTTAATGTTATTCTTTTTGTTTAACTTATTTTTATTCCAGTTTGCTGTTGGGCTAAATCAGTGTTTCACAGCCCTGGTCAGGGAGGCCCTGGATGTTTTAGATGGGTCCCTGCTTTAACACACCTGATTTCAGTTGATGGCTGATTAGAAGCTTTCGCTGAACTTCAATCATCTGAATCAGATGTGTTAAAGTGGGGAAACGTACACCGTGCTCTCAGGAGCAGGATTGAAAAACTCTGCAGGAGGTGATTAATCATGGAAAGAAACAAGATACACTCTTTTGAGAAGCATGCTGACATTTAGAAATGATTTGATGAAGAAGAGCAAGCAAAGACAATTAAAGTTTGTGAATAGGGTGGATGTCAGTGAAAAATGAACAACATGAAATAAGCAGTCAAAGTCCATCTTCAGGCTGAAAAAAAAAAACACTTTTGGCTGCATTAACAATTCTGGCATTGGACATATTATTAAGCATTGTTCTAATATTTGTATTTTTATTTTTCCCCCACCCAATGTCTGTAATCTTTAGCATCTTGGCCACTAAAAATATTCCTCTGGTGTCTATGAAGGGCATTTGGAGCCCATCCAACTGGTCAGATGTATTAGTGAGTCTAAATATGTGACACTTGAAATATTACCTCCAATGAAATATCGCTTCTAAGCCGTCCCTTCCAATTGCAGTTTAGCAAAAAATGACGTTGTGATGGTGATTGTAAATCAATATGTCCTGCAGTTAAAGGCTGTCTTGCTTTGACCACATGTAATGTGCCTCTATTTTTGTTTTCAGAATTACTAATAAATAAACAAAAAAACCTGAATCAATAATAATAATAATAATAATAAAAAGTGATTGGGGAGGGAAACAAATCTTTTTAATACCTGAATGTCATGTACATTAGACAAAGAAAATGACAAGGTGTCCCTGCTGCACTGATGGATAAAAGGTCCAAAATGTTCTTGTTTCCTCCTTTATGACACGGTGCACCATGCTCTACAAGAGAACATTAGCCGGTGTGCTGAGTAGGTGTTGGGCTCAGCGGAGCAAAACGACAGCAGGGTAATTTTAGCTGCGGTCAGTGCTGGCCTGAGGCATTTCCTCTGACTCCTTTTCCTCCGTGTCTCCATCTGTTTGTCTTTCTTGCTCATTCATTGGCCTACACCTCTCTTTCTTCTCATCTTCCCACTTGTCTCTTAAGCCACTTTGACAGATGCACACCTTTCTAATAATCTAGAGGCAGCTGAAGATGTCTCCGTTGTACGTGACTTTACCTCCCTGGTGCTTTTTTCTGGACGGTTCTGCCATAAAGAAAAGTAAATTGGTCAGACTTCAGAACATGTTGGTTTCACTTTTAGCACAGATAGGTCTGAGCTCCTGCAGCCACTTAAACGAGCAGGCACACAGCAGCAGCCATTTAAATTGGCTGCTGATCAGCTGTTTGGAGGAATCACACAGATTGCTTTATTGAACGAAAAAATAACAACTCTGTTCAAGCTCCTCCTTGATTTAACTTTTCATAATGAGCTGCAGCATCTAATAATTTTTCCCAGCATCTGAGTGATTCGACCAAGAACAGTGACTCAACTGTTACTGATGCTACAGTCAGTCCAGATGCTTTAAGTCATAACTTAGTCTTTCTTGTCAACCTGGGGAGCTACAAAAACACTGAACACATCTGCAACTACTCTTTAAAAACATCAAAATACAGAAGAGATGGCAGCAATTATGCAGAATAAACAGGAGGAACAGTTGGAGGAAGTTTCAAAGTGGCATTAACACAGCAAGAAAACTTTGGTAATAAACAAAGACTTTATTTCAAAAGCTTTTGTTTCTCCTTTTCATTATCTTCCCTCCTCCTTCTGTGCAGCAACCGTCTGACAGAATTACTTTGTTTTTGACGCGTTACCTGGGTTTGTTTGCCTCTGCTGCAAAGTCACTCGCAGCTCAAAGTCAAACTTTGATAATACTACAATCCTCTTTCCCTAACTGTGCACGTTAAGCTCGGTGTTGGCTGGGTGCTTGTGTTGCTCCGTTATCGAGGCCCCTCCCCCAATCCGCGGCATGTGACGGGGTATCATCATGCTAATCCCCAACTCAGATTAACCGAATATCTGCTCTGCTTCCATTTTTATTATTTACAGTTGCTGTAATCCTGTTTTTCACCTTGTGCTCTGTTGCCTGTTGCATGTAGTTGGAGAGCGGCACATGAAATGACAAGTAAGAACGCTGATGAATAAAACATAACTGCTAATACCAGGCTGCTGGGTTTACACTGAGATATCACTGTGACTTCATCGTGTTGAAAAAGTTTTATACAAAGTTTGGTTTTATTTTCCCCTTCTTTCTCTGTGCATTTCTTTCAATTTCCATTTTATATTTTGTTGCTTAATTCATTACATCCCCTTTTTTTTTTTTTTTTTTTTCCCCCACTTGCTGTGAGCACGAAAATAAAGCAGCTGGAGTTTTAAATTTTCTGCACGTGTCTGGGCAACATGCTTTCTTTTTCAGAGAGAGAGAGAGAAGAAGAAGAAAAAAAATATATATATATTCTATTCCAACACCTGCTGACACGAAAAGATGGTGTAACATTTTTGAAGAAGTGAGAAAAAACCCAGCATTCAGAAAGTGAATGCTAGATTAAGATCTCAATTTTCTATCTCAGCACTAGATGTAACAAAGATATAGAAATACATTTTAAAAGAAAAGTCTGCATATTTCGAGATGTGGAAAATGTTGAATTTAATTTTCACAAAATATAATATGCAGATAATATTACTGATTATGGCAAAGGGATTTTCATTTTTGCTGTAGAATGATTGAAATCATAACCGATAATTTCCTTAACCCTCTGTTGCGTGAGTGACTGATACAGTCCTGGGTTACAATCAATGTGTTTTTATGCTACTTTTCTCATTTTGATTCAAAATAATGTTTTGTATAATACTTTCTACTGTGTTTTATTTCACACAAGAATTATTTCATGTTTGAAATATTTTCATTTTTCACTTTTTTAAATGTTTTTAGAACAATTTATAGAACATTTCTGGCAATTTTAGAAAATGTTTAAAACAAAATGACAACATCAGCAATTTTACAACAACAATGATGAAATGTCAATAATGGACAATGTTAACATCCACTATGTGTGTGTGGGTGTGTGGACATGGGGGGGGGGGTGCAAAAGAGCACGTTTCCTGAAACTAGCTAGCTGACCAGGCTAGCTAACGTTACTATCTCTGTTCTATTATGCTATGTGTATCACGCATGTGAGTGTGTGTATGTGTATGATCCATCCATCCATCCATGCATGCACCATTCATCTGTGGTTGGGTCGCGGGGTCAGCAGCCTAAGTAAGGAGGCTCAGAGTTCGCTCTTGTTCCAGCTCCTCTGGGGGAACCCATGGCGTTCCCAGACCAGCTGAGAAACATCGTCAGCATGTCCTGGGTCTTCCCCAGGGCTCCTACTGGTGGGACATGCCCAGAACACCTCACCAGAGAGGCATCCAGGAGGCATCCTGACCAGATGCCGAGTCACCTCAACTGGCTCCTCTCGACATGTAGGAGCAGCAGCTCTACTGAGTCTCTCCTGGATGACTGGGAAAACTAGACACCCTGTAGGGTGTCTAGTTTTCCCAGACACCCTACAGGGAAAACTAATTTTGGCCGCTTGTATCCGTGACCTCGTTCTTTCGGACATGACCCAAAGCTCATGACCATAAACGAGGTTATGGTTGCCTAAAATGGGACAATAATACCAAATTATGGGTTTCTTTTTATTTTAAGCATAAAAAATGACCTTTGCATGACAAGTCTTTAAAAGAGTGAGCTTTGTGAAGCACAGCAAGGTACAATTTTTGATTTTCTTTCTTTTCCAATTTGACATGAGGCATTACGGATCTGAATAATGTCTTCCCAAACAAATTAAGTCCAAGTTTCCAGAAGATGTTGGCAAATTGGTAAAAGTTTTGAAGGACATTTGGTTTGGCTGTGCAAAATATTGCTTTGACTTTGTGTCATTCTGCTGTTTGGCGAGTAACATTTGACCTGACCTGACTGTTTTTGGAGAATGTGCTTAAAAATACATTTTCATGTCTTGCCACATTTCTCCATTTGCAGTTTTTCCTCCAGCTTGCCTTTAAATGAAGCTGCTAATGTTGATTTCACACAACACATCTCTCTTTCGTACACAACCCTCTCCAGCTTCTAAGCCTGGGAACGGATCATTTTTTTACCTTTAGGGGATTTTGTTTGTCATTCATTGCAGGATGTTGGAACGAGGTGCCGAAGAGGTGAGTCTCTCTTTGATGATGTTGCTCCTGCTCAGCAGCGCTAGTTATCAAAAGGAGACGGTTGTGACACAAAATTATGCACACTCACACACAAGCACAGTCTATATTTTCAACATTTTCACATTACCAGTGTAATACATCCACCTGGCGTGTGCTTCATTATAACTCTGTTCTGACACTGCTGAAATGAAGCATCTGATGGGAGATTAAAGAAAAATGATGGAGGAATGGAAATGACCACTATTTTCTCTTCTGATCTGTAGGGAAAATGTGCAGTTGCTTTTCTGATCATCTGTTGCAGAGTGCTCCATCTCTGAGTTATCATGAGAAGATTATTTGTGTTCTTGAAGTAAAAAATAGCATTAATGTGCTGTAGTTGCTGTAGCATCATCAGAGATCTCAAGATCTGAGATGCAATGCCAGACTTTGGTCCGGTTTGATCGGCTTCGGAAAGGCTTGTTTTAAAGATGTTGCTTAAAGGAGCCAAATATATAGAACAACAGTGTTTTAAATGGAATTGGTCAAGTTTGCAGCATGCCATTAATGCTCAGGGTCAGACCTCCCTTCCTTTCGGTCTTTTTGCAGCCATGTGGTCATTGTGTGTTTGACCAGTGATGGCTCTCTCTCTCTGCACACCCCCATACCCTACTATGCATCATTGGACTGAGAGCTTGAATGTTTGGATGCAGGGTGACGCCTTCTCAATGGAGCATAGGGGGCCACCAAGCTCTCACAAGCACACACTTAAAAACCAAATGCATTGGTATTTTTTTTGTTCTTTGTGAACACAGAGAACAGCTGCTGTGACCCTGCATGCATCTGCTTTATCCTTTTGTGTTTAATGCCTATCAGATCGGAGGACCTTTTTTAGGAATTTGTCTTTAATAAACCTTACAAGTTTAAAATGATTAGTTGAAAGCTTCAGATGGCCATAATCTAATTTAAAGCCTGGTTATAGGTAATCACTCTTTAGTTCTGGAGTTTTCCAACATTGGGCTCAGAGGACCAAATCTGAATTCTATATAAGATCTATGTTAAGCAAATGTTTATTTTAATAAATTTACAAGCAACATTGAGGCACTATGGGTAAACATTTTTTAGTTCCATCAATTTCCATTTCTCACTAGCATAAAAATAACAAGTGAATCTTGAAAGTAACAGTCTCTCCGTTTCATATAGAAGAGTTTCTTGATGCTCCTTGATTATTGCATGATCCTGGCTTGTCATATTGATTGATCACTGACCTGGGAGTGTTTGATGTCTTTTGATGTGTTAACACTCTTCTTATTCTTTCATTGATTGCATCACTTTTTAAAAAGGCATAAAGTGCTGGTACCCCTCAACAACACAGTGCAGCCTCACCCTCAGTATGTGACGTTTCTTTTTTTCTTGTAACTTGTATAATGTGTGGCTTCATCTTCTTTTTATTTTGTATCCAGTAAATGGACTACAGACCCTCTGGTGTAAAGCACTCAGATTAGAAGAGTAAAATTATTAGTTTGGTAAAATTATGACTTTTTAATGTAGTTTTCAAATAAAAATTAATAAAATAAAATCTTGATGGTTCAAACAATACATACTGGGGTCTTTGCAAGTGATTTGGTCTCATTGTAGAGACTAACTTGCATATCTAGACATGGTTGAGATGTTTCCTCTGGGAAGTTTTTGTTAGTGTTCAAGAAGAGCTTCAAAGTTCATTAAGCGGTTGGACAGAGTTAGGCACATCTGACCACTTATTGTCTTCTAGTATCCATGTGCACTCATCACATCTAGGATACAGAACTGCGACACTGAATAAGTTCATCTTGGTACTGATGTTTTTATTCTGTTATCAGGTCAGTTGGTTGTTTGACAGCTAAACTAGAGCGCAGGGATTTTTTTTGTAACTGTTTTATCAAAACAACAATTTACAACAAACAAAAATATGCTATTTGAAAAATTCTTTACTTTAAATTTGACTTCTGAAAATGTCCTCATGATCCCATGTCTTGTTACTTCCATATGAAAACCTGACCCCGTCTTCAGGAATGACTGCACTAAAATGCATTTGGGGAATCCAGAGTATTGTCAATGGGTAAATCTTTAGTTTAAGAATATTGTTGATGCTGGGACTCCATAACTGGTGGTTTATCTGTCACTTCACATTGCTTGATGCGTGTGAATTTCTACTCTGCTGCACTCAGGTGCCACCAAGAGTTAAATGCCATAACTACGTTTGAAGATGCAACATCTAATCCCTCAAAGTAATCTCTCAAAAGGAGATTGGATTCAAAGGAAACAGGCTGAGGGAACTGCTATTTCACAGGGCATATTGAAAGAGCCGCTTTAGCGTTATCAGGAGGATTTAAGCCGCAAGAGACTTTAATAAATGTTTATTTATTAGTATTGTTTTTCATTACTGTATCGAGTATTTGATTCTCCCCTATTGGAGTGTCTACTCCAATACTTTTTAAAATATGGTTAATTTAATAGAAGTAATAAAAGGTTATTCTTTTTGTAGTCTCCTGATTTAAACCTAAGTTTGCAAAGCAAACATCTGTCTCCACTGGATGCATTAAGAGCATTGCCTCTTGGGAAATTTTGCTGAGTCCTCTCACATGTGGAAAACCAAACCATTCAGACCACACATGCACTCGTTTGACTGAGAAAGACCCACTGACCCAGTTCTGAAAGAAGGCAGTTAAGTATAATTGGCCCATGTTGTAGTGACTGTGATGTTCTCTCCTCTTTTTCTGGATTTATTCCACCACTTTTGGCGCTGACTAGACTGCTTTGCTTCCATTTCTGTTGAGTGGCAAAGCTTTCATAAGTGATCAGACAGCTTAATTAAACCCTGACAGATTCTGGATGGAGATCCCTTTATATTTGTACCTGTTCATTCTACTTTGAAGGTAAACATCAGAGCCCTTGTAAATGTTAGACTGCTGATTCCCATTATCAAGTATAAAGTCAGGTTTTCAGTTCCTTTTGATCCACGTAAATAAAAAGATCTGGGACTCGTATCAAAACATATTTTTGTAACGCATGACCTTCTTTAATCCCTAAAAATCTAAAGTGAACACTTTAACTGCTGAGGTTCAAAAACCCCGCTGTGAATTGAAAAGTTTCTGTTTATACTCTTTTTGTTACAACCACAAACCTCAATTTATTTGGGTGGGATTTCATTGAATAGACCAGCAGAAAGTGGTTGTATGCTGCTTTCTGATCTATGTGGCTCGTCTATTTAGGTGGGTGGTCATGTCTCATTGGGTTTGCCACTGTGCTATACTTATTTTGCGTTTTGAAAAGTTCAAAGTTTTGCATGCTTTTGAACCGTGCTTTAAACTGGTCCATGCAAGTAAACTGGCCCGACCGATCTGGCATGTTTCTTACTCTTCTTGTTGCCGTTTGTTCCCTAATGCTCTCTGTAACACAGGCAGACTAATTTCATTACTGGGGCCATTTCTGAAAGCAGTTGGTTACACTGGATTTTATTTATGAATGTCAAATTAAAATGAGAACACCACACCTTTCAGATTTTTATTTCTACATAATTTTAAAACCATCTGTGTAATTTTCCTTCAGTTTCACAATGTTTTTGTTGGTCTGTCCCTTACAATCCCAATACAAACTCCTGATAACCTGCGACTGTTGCACTGAAATGTTCAGAGGCTGTGAATAGCTTTGCACGTCCTAGTAGAACTACCAGAGGGAGTCATTTTGACCCTGTATTGGAATGACAAATATGATGTTTTTAAGGGAACTTTTTCTTCTTTTCAGTTTTTTTTATTAGTTTTTATTAAAGTAATGGGAGATAAAGTCATCCCTGAACTGTCTGTCATGTTTTATTTAATCTAGCTGAGGTTGAAAAAACACCAGAAAAACAGAGGGAATGGAAAAAATCTGATTTATGGGGATACATTTAAAATTACTGAGTAATTATTCTTACAAATGTAGAGCTCATAGAAGAGATGACATTGGGTCATATGAGGCTTCATGATGCCTGGGACCCATGCGTCTCAGTTTTACTATTTCCAATATATAATACTAATCCTGATGCTCAGAACAACTGTCTTCTCATCGCAGGCCTGCTGGAATATTTCTCTACCATATATCTAAATCTTTTTTCTTTTTTTTTTTTATCTAATATTGATCACTGACCCCATTTTCTTTGGATCCTCTGTGGAAAATGGCCTTATTCTGTCTAAACCAGAATCCTGCATACTGATGTTCTGTAAAATAAATGCAAAACTTGTTCCAGAGTTATTCTTTCACTCCAACTCATCCGTTCAGAAACTTTATCAAGCTGTAGGAAATAGTTTGTCAACCATGGTATGTTTGGCTCATGTAACCCCTTTATAGCTGACTTTGGTTTTCTATTGGATCAAGTCATGAATTTTGAGCCACAGATGGCTGAGTTGAGATGAAAGTTCCCAGTCCGGCTCCTTTGTGGTTCTAATGTTAAAAGATACTTTTTTGCTGAAAACGTTGGACTCTGTTGAAATAAAGGGTATTGATCCACCTGGCAGTAGAAAAAATCTAAATTAACTGAAGATGAGTCACTCTGTAAAGAAACTCATCCTTCTTTTCCACTGAGATTTGCTGCTTTCTCCTCATAGGGAAGTCTTTGAAGTGTCAGAAACTACACAACAGTTTTTTATTTCAACCACTTTCAGACTTTCATGAAATGAATAAAAGTATTTCTATAGGATATCTTTTTCCACAGAAGGCTTTTGAAAACAATTGTTGGATGGGCATCACTCTTCGAAAGCGAGTGTTTGACATGTTCCTTTTGGTTCTCAACCACTGATCCTGACTTTGAGGTTTCCTCTGGAGTTTCAGTCTCATTGTAAGGGCCAAATGATTAGTAATTCATGACCATTTTACGTTTAATGTCAGATTTAAAGAAGAACGGACAGTCTCAGGTCACCTTCTATAATTAAGAAACCTCACAGTTTGCTTGATTAATTCTATTCATTTTTTTGCCTCTTCTGCAAGATTAGAGAGGTATAGGAGCACAATGTCATCCTGAAAATAAGACCAAGCCTCTTTTAACTTCAATTCATGTTGTCAGAAGATGGAAATTTATGCTTTTACCCTTCAGCTTTTGCAACATAAAGAAACATTGACATTTTTGCGTCTGGGTGTGTATATGTGCATGAGTGATACTCCCCAAACTTCAAAGAGCCTCAGAGTGTTTTCATCTGAGCAAACTTGAGATGCATTGATCCATCTCTAATCACGCACTCACACCTTGCACCTGGAGAAGAAACCAGAGGGAAGATGGTATTTTTCCCCCCATCCCCCAAACTGAAAAGGCTGAGTTGAAATGTAAAGTTTGACAAGAAAGGTGTGACAGTTGTTGAAAATGTGTGAGCAAAGGCAAAAAACAGCAGGAGTTCAGCAAGAGATGGAAGGCGACATGATTATTTTTTATTTGTGTTGGATAGGAAGGAGAAAAATTGACTCTGGGACTAAGAGTTATAGGTAACAAGGCATTTTATTCTATGGAAAAAGCAAATATTTTAGTTTTCACACAATCTGGTGATTTAATTATGGAGTTTAATCAAAATTAAAAGCTCAAGTTAAAACATATTTTTGAAATCATAAATTTATATACTGTTTTTCTCAGGATGTTCTGTTTCTTTTTTCTTCTTTTTTAAAGCTTTAATTATTGCTGTGATGAAATGTCCTCAATATACAGTACAGAATATACTGGAACAAAGAAATCCTTTGGTCACATTTATCTTATAGGAATTGGCCTATGATTTGTTAAAGTGCGATTTAATCACCAACTCAATTGTACTTAAATGTGTATGTGTTTTGTGTTATTGAAATTAAGTCAACTGTATTCATTTTTTCACTTATATTTAGGGGGACAATAGGTGTGGCGCATGTTATTGTATACAAGTTTCATGAAGCTATTAATTGCTCCGTCACAGTATCCTTATCACAACTTTGGGCTACAGTGATGCTGTCATGCACTGTTTATCAGCAGTGTGTTCTGTTTTTAGAGGATTTGATAAGATAAGATAGAGATAAATCTTTATTGTCATTATCACAAGAATAACGAAAATTAAAAAGTGCCATCAGTCAGTGCATATGCTTAAAAAACTTGTCTCAATAATTTGAATGTGAAGTCTGTTATAAATGAGGGAAAACAAGAAGTAGACCTGCTGTGTAAGTTATTACTTTCCAAAAAGTGGCACAGATGTCACAGAGTGTGTGTCTGCAGTCAAGTCAAAGTCTGTGATGTTGACCTTAATTTATCACATTAGCAGCAAATCTCTAGAGAGTCGATGGAAATGTGTTGGGAGTTGGTAACCTCCAGCAGCTAACTGATTTAAATGAACGACACATTTTACCTCACCTAGTAATTTATATTCACATGAAACTGTGGGCATTTGTGTGTGAATGTGTGTGTGTTTTGGTGTGTGTGGGCAAGGGGAATTGGAGGGATTGTGAGAGGGGGGTCGGCAGCAATCTGTAAAGTCAGTTTTTTTTTTTTAATGAGATCAATGCTTTCCTTCCCACATCCCAGATGGTCACGGTAGTAGATGCTGTGTGTGTGTGCGCATGTAGGTGGGTGTGTTTTTGTGTGTGTGTATAAGGGAATGGGCTGCAGGTACCCTGGACAGATAAATCTTTAATCATGTGCTTTCTCTCATGTTTCTTTTAATTGCTTCTTGGATCGATAAAGTAAAAATGCCGTCAACCATTTGAGTAAAACTGTGATTGAATGAGGGTGTTTTGTAAGAACTATACAAATGTGTTTCATAAGCACACATTTATACCTGTTGTGTTTTTTTTTTTTTTTTTTTTTGTAATACACTATCTAAACAATGTGTAGCTTTTAAATGTTTTTTGTTTCCCTTTGCACTTTATGGTTATGCTCTTCTATTTGTGGAATATTTCTAGATTTGGCTCAAAATAATAAAAAAAAAACAATGTGTTACAGTATACTGCATATTTTGTACTGTTTGGATGAATATTCTGAACCAGTGAGGTAGAAATGTTTCCCATCCCAAACAAACTAAGCCTTTGTGGTCTGCATAGATGTCCAAAAGCAGGTGAGAGGCTAAATACCTGACTGCAGTTGCTTTTCTGAGGTAGTCGTTTTCGCTTCCTCCCTCTCCATTTTTCTTCCTCTTTCCTTGATTTTAAATCCATTCCCGTCTCATCCCTCTCCCCCTCATGTATGCTTTTTAATCAACAACAAGAACTCTGCTGAGGGGGCAAAGTTGTTCATGTGTGGAAGCGATGTGATTGCTTTGTTTTACTTTGGGGCAAAGGGAGCCAGTCAGAAATGCAGAGGCTGGTGATGCTCCTGACTAAAAGTGCACTCGTTAGTGTCATTGTGTGTTCCTGGATGTCTGACGCTACATTCAGGTTTCACTCCATGACAGCTGAAGACAAGACCATTGATGTCAGTTCTGGTGTTTTGGAGTGTTTACCGATGAGTTTTGTTGCTCTTTCTTCTACAATCAATCTAACATTTGTTCTGTGACAGAGATCCACCCGTAGATTGATTAAGTTGATAAATGGGCTGTTTGTGTCACCTACTGATGACACAAACTGTCGGTATCCTAGAGACAGTCACCCTGGTTCTTTCTATGCAGCTTGCTGTGCGCATTGATTTCAAATAATTCCTAGTGTAAGATGTATCTTAACTGAGGCCAAGTTTGGGTGATGTCATGGGAAGCACCAACAATATGATTCATTGCTCAAACAAAAATATTTAATATTATAACAGATTAGATGCATTTTAAGGGCTATGTTACATTTTTCCTTGGAAAATTCATGCAACAATTTTCAAAATCAAATTAACAGAAATGCATCAAATCAACATTTTAGATGGTTACATATAACTCTCCTTCTAAAGTTTCTATTCTTACAAACAGATGTGATGCACCAGTCACTCGGTTATTAAAATCTAATTTCCTCTCGATCAAATTTGAGTGGTTACTGCCAGGTGAGATCTTAACTGTTGTGGCCTATTTCATGTCAGGTTTCTGCAAAGCTTTGATGTGTAGGTACTGTTTATACCCAATTATGATTACGCTTTAAGATCTATAACAGATAATGACGCCCACGTTAAAAGTCGTCTTCTGAAAGGCTGTCAGTATTTAAAAATTCAACATATTTCATAAGCGATCAAATAAAATCTTTGCTGCGACTTTTTTGATTAAAGGTTATTTGACACATTGCTTAATTTTGAAAATTCTATTGATATTAGTTTTAGGGTAATTATTAGTGGTATTGGTAATTGTTGCAACAGTGGTTTTACTTAAAACCATTATTTTCTCTTTTTGGTTTTGAAATACAAAAATACACAAAAAAGCTTAGCACGTCCTATATAGTTCTCAGTAAGCTGAAGTCAGCAGATCAGATGGCAAAGAAAATTGGAAATTGATATGAGCCATCAAACTCCTGATCAGAGCATTACTGAAACAAAACATACCAGAGTTCTTTGTGATCTAAAAGATATTTGTAGTACTATGTGATATTTCCCAGAAATGTTACGTTTTGAGAAAGATGCCACAAACCTTCTTGAAGAAAACCCCCAGAATAAGCCCATATACGTCCTGCTGCATCTTTATCCTTTTGTTTCAGTATTTGACTTTGGTTTGGTTTGAAGTATGATCATGTGTGAGAGGAAAACCGCTCCCTACTGTTAGTGTCACCATGATGAAGAGACTGTATGGATTTGTGTCGGTTAATGAGTCTTTTTGTGTGTGTGCCTGCATATGCTCCGGTGGTGTCCCAATGATGAAGAGTTTCCTACCTTTCGTGGGTATAGATATTTATATATATATATATATCTATGTGCGTGTGTGTGTGTGTTGGTGGTGGAGGGAATACAGCACAATGCAAGACTAGAGATGGTCATTAGCTCTGAAGGATTGTAAAGTCGGTGAACTCAAAGCTGAAGATGGATGCTTGAATATCGCCTGTTCACAAACTCTTGACCTCCACATTAATTGATTAAAGCCTCCGTTGATGAGAGAGGGAGAGAGACATGCCAAACTGTGGAGAAATGCGCATCCCTCTGGGGAATTGTTCTTTTAGTTCTGGCCTATAAGGAGTCCTGTCCCTGAGACTGTTATTGTGACATTTTGTTTACTAGCTAATAATGATTAATACTCGCATATAAACATAAATTTTGCTGCACAATGAAGACAGTGCCTGTAAAGAACCGATCATACATGTGGGTAGCATGAGGAGTAATCTGACGCATTTGAATGGATGGTGCAAGCTCTGGCAGAATTGGACTTGGACATGCAGGAAGCAATCGAAGAACATAATCTGCTTTCTCCAAATATGCCCAACTAACCGAGGAAGCGTGGTAATGAGAGAATGATTACATTTTCTGTTCTTTTGATGCATGGCTGAAGCAGATCTCTCTATCTTGCTTCCTCCTCATCCCCGCTCATGGCCACGGTTGCTGCAAGTTTCCTTGGTAAGGCTTTTGCTTGGTTAGTTCTAAGTGACATTATTTGCATATTTATTCTTAATTCTTAGCCACATTTATTCATTCATGTTGATTTTTTTCTTATCTAGAACTTAAGATTGGTTTCTTCTCAAATGAAACCATCAAATTTAGTTTATCTTTATAAACTCGAAGCATGTGGCTAGGCATGGGTAAGGTTCTGGTATCAAGGTATACCTCAGGAGTGAGCCCGGTCTTCTGGAATGAAATGTTGCAGTTCTGTTCTGCATTAAGTATCAAAACTTTTTGTACTATGATCGTGACTCTTCTGGCTGGAAGTTATATTAATGTGTCTCAACTAGATTTCCAACTGCAACCTCATGGAAAATCTCTGGCAGGAGTTGATGATTAGGGTAATGGTGAAGAGGCCTTCCAAATCCAGACCTGGAGCTCATCACCAAAGATATATTTGTAGAATAAAAGTGGAAAGAAGCAAAATGCTGGTCTGTTATTTAAAAGGCTTGATTGCTGTAATATCAAAAATTTTCCATTTGAATATTGAGAAGGCCTTAAATGATCTGCAATACGGCTGGTGATTTGCCCACATTTCCCCCTGGAGACAATCGGTCTGTAAAGTAAAAAAGTATAACTCAATTTTCAAATAAGATATAAATAAAAACAGGCAATTACTGCTTCTCTTTATATATATATATATATATATATATATATATATATA
>NW_006799977.1:957877-981138 GCF_000485575.1 Poecilia formosa
TTTTTTGTAAATTGCTTTCATGCGCCTGCATGGATTTGAAATGAGAAACAGAATTACACAGTCACATATAAACGAGTACCAGCGAGAACCAAGTAGAAAACAGGCCTGTTGTGGGGTTGTGTTGTGCTACGCTCGCAGTGTGAGCGCACCTGCTGCTTTTGGAAAACAGATGATGGATCCAGGAACCGGATGAACACCATTTCCATGGCCTGACTCAGCTGTATGTGTGCGTGTGTTTGTGTGTCTGCGTGCACCCAGACTCGGCTCAGGGAGTGGGAGAGCTGGCGAGCCACAGATCAATTTCCTTTTTATTGTGGCAGAGAGGAGACTTGAGATGCACGGCCTCCTGTGACCCAGATTCATTTCTCTTTTCTCTTCCTGCTCCTCCTCATTGGTAAAGTGGCTGAACAACAGAAAACGGGAAAGATAGAGGAGGTGAGTGAATCTGTGGAGGAGGTAGGCATGGGGTCAAAAGGGTTAAATTATGGCCGATGATGGCGATAAGAAAAAGGATGCAGAGAACAATGGCGGTGCAGAGGTTATTGTTGGAACTTTTTTATGAATTAAGACTGAGGTAAAAAAGAATAGTCTCAACCCTGAAATCTATGATAATGTAACTATCAAAGACGCAGAATTATAAGTAACTTCGTTACCTTCAGTTGTTATAAAAATGCTATATATCTAAATATGACTTAAATTCTACTTTCTAATTAAACGCGTATGTTTCTTTAAAAACTCCTGCTCTTCCTGAAACTCCACTTTCAGGAAGTCATCACAGCCTTATTACTCTATTAACCCTTTAACAACTTATTTTTTTTACCAATGTCACTGAGAATTAGCTCCTAACTTGAACTGAGCTGATGCACAGTTGCACTAAGTGTCTGCTAATTGCTGATGGCTAGTCTGAAGGAGCTGAGTGGGGAAGTTGTGGGGTAGTTGTGCGCTGTGAGGCAGAAGCTCAGAAGCTTGGAAACTGCAGCTCCAAGGCAGAGCTCTGCCTCGAAGGAGGCCAATGGAGATTAAAAGATTTCTCTAGGTATGTTTTTGATGAGGTAATATAATATGATAGGCTCACAAAGTCAATTTTACATAATACTGCCCCTTCTGGAAATAAGGGGCAGTATATGGTAGATCTGGAAATATCTACCATATTTCCAGATCTGAAATATGGTAGATCTATGGCTTACTTTCTTAAATAGATTGTTGGGGCAGTTCCTAAAATGGCCAATGTCTGCAGAATGAGTACAAATATGATTGGACATTACCTAAATTAAATAAATTGCACTAACAGTACACAATCCAGAACTTCATGGAGCAATTCAATGCACCATGCAAACTTTGAGCCAACCACAGCAGAGTGTACAAAACTGGCTTTCCCAAAAGCTGAGAGAGCCAAACGCCTAGTCGCAGAAGTGCGACTGAAAAACGGCACTGAAGAGGGTGTCCATTTTCACCGTCCTTTCCTTCTGCAGCTCCCATCTGTTTGTCTTCCCTCTCCATCTCATTTTACAGCTTGATTTATAATTTACATTCATTGTTAGTTCTCCGCTCTGTTTATCTGGATCCTGCAATAAGGCATATTTATCAGAGCAATTTATTTGTTATTTAAAACAAATTCCCTGCAGAGGCTGTTTGTCTGGAGCTCTTGTGCACGTTGGCTTGGTTTGGTCCTCCAACACACAGTCAGATCCTGCCAAAGCACAGATCTCGAGTCTGCCCTGTTTCATAGGGAACTCTTCCATTCCCACCCAAAAAATCTTGGGAGGTTTGAAGGTTATTCCATCCAACTATGACTTTTGGCCACCCGCATGTGAACTACCATTGTGGGAGCCCATCTGTCACGAAGAATGGAGGTGCTATCTAAACAAGCAGGGTAAGATGCACACACACGAAGTGTCATGCTGAGGGAAGGGAAATGGCTGATTATCCCTCCGTTTGAGTGCACATGCAGTGAAGCAATGCAAAGACATAACATGCAGCCAAGATTCTTGCTCTGCCAGAATAGAAGAAAAAATGGCATAGTAGGCACGTTATGCACACCTATTCTGTATTGTATGCTTTGCACTTTTTCTGTCAGCTGTGTCGTAAGCCGTTTGTTTCCTTTTTCTTTGATATGGTCCCTCTTTACCCAGTGCTACAACAATTTGAATCTCTTTTTGTGTGTGTGATTGAATTTGTCTTTTTAATTACTGCCATTTAGGATATCAATGATGCACCATTCAGGATGGTGTTGCTCATATCAACTTTGGCTGACTTGGCAGAGCAGATATCCCTCATCCCACAGAAAGAACTCAAATTCTAGAACAGGTGTGGTTCATGTGCCTCTTAATGTCAGTGTTGTGTTGAGATCCCACACCTTTCTCTCTTCTTTTTGGGAACCAACCAAGCATCATCAACAATGAAGAAGAGCCTAGTAGCAAGATGGCAGTTCATCACCATGATTGTTGACTCTTTGTCTTGAGTTTAACTGGCCCACATGTGATGTCAAGGTTCATGCTGAAGAACCAGGGGTAGTCTACAGTGCCTTAGTGGAACCAGATTTGGCGTTCGGAACTTTGTTCTTTTGTTGGAAACTCAACACTGGTTCAAAATCACATGAGGGAACTGGAATGGACTCTTGAAAAGCTTCATCAGAAATCCATAGTACAAGAAACATGGACACTACTGAAACAGTTCTTTTAACCTTCTCGTTGAGAAAGGTTGTTACTCAGCAAACGTGAAGTTACACAATTTTACTACCATTTTCAAACTGTTAATCAAATTTTAAGTCTGTTATTGCAATAATAAAATCACTTGCATGCTCTCAAACATTTTTGAATTGGAGTTCTGATGAGTGAAGGGGACATTTTTATAATTATTGATTTAAACTATTCAATCTGCATTGTGTACACACATGCTCACACACAGAAGACACACACACACACAAGGCTGTTGTCAGTCCTCGGCTCATGAACACTTTGAAGCCAACAGAGCATGTACTCTGTTATTAAAAGCTTAGTGACCTCCATCTAAACAGGCCCAAATCTGCATTATACTGCTGATGAGAAAACACTCATCCTTCACTGTGTGGCTGTCACCTCATTAACAGGAAGAGAACCCAATCAGCTCCTCTTGTCATCGCTAAAGCTCCATGTAGCTCTACTTGTCGAACATTGTGTTGTTAAATGTCATGGAACTCTGGAAATGAAAGCAGGTGGGGCTGACTTGGATTCTACAAAAACTGACATGAACATTAGTATTCAGAGCTGCTGAATATAAATTCTAAGATTTTATTCATGCAACCTACCCTTCAGCCCAAAAGACAGATTTAGATTTGAAGTTATTTTTATTGAACTATGTGTGTGATGAGAAATTAGTCATCTTTCAAAAGATAAAATTACACAAAAGACGCATCAATTAAAATATATATTTTGATTTAAGAAGGCATATTGAAAATTGACAGCCCTATTAAAAATCAATGGCAAGAATCTTTACTTGCATCACATCAAACTATTCTTATAATTGCTAAGAGCTTTTGTTCATGTTTCCACTGATATTACAAGTTATTTTTGAGGTTCAAATCTTTGAGACTGGATGAAGTCAATGGCATTTCTCTAATCTTTACCTCCCTACATAGATTTTCATGGAACATTGCAAAATGGTACTAATGATACCTATTGAAAAAATATTGCTTTGAACCTCAATCTCTCTGGGGTATGAATAACTTTGGACTTTACTCAATTTGTGAAGTAAATATCAGGAAAAAATAAACGTATTATTTGTGGATCTTGGCAAACCATTTCCAACACAGTTCCTCTCTCATGTTGTTTCTGCCCACAACATGCTTGAAAGTAGGCAAAAAGAAATGTATTCATTCTTCTCCTTCTGGCTACACGGGTTTGTCACATAAAGTATCATCACTCGTGAGCGTTTGTTAACAAAGGTTCGCTTTCATGGCACCCAGAACCCATTCGCCATGCAATTCACAAAAGATGTGGAGTATCATCGTCTGACCTCCAAAGATTCACCAGACTCCAAGAGTGTTTAAACAGAAAATCAGACAAGAAACTGTCATTATTTATTTAACAAGAACTAAGGCCAAATGCAGAAGCTGTGTTCTTTTCTTCTGAGACACCTTTTTTCTTAAATGTCAAGCTATTTCTGTATTGTACTGCCTTAAGGTTAACATCAGTTTTGCAAAATCAGCCCTAGAAGGAAACAGGATTATATAGATTTCCACTCAACCTTTAGCAAACTCCGTCCTAAAGGAGATTCAATCTTCCTTGCTCAACTTTTCCTTCTGAACTACTCTCAGTTCTCTTTTTGACATTTAACCTCTATTCCTTTCATACAAGCAAAAGCACACGTAAAACTCATCTTGTGCTCTCAACTCCCAAGATTCTACTTATCCCATCTAACTTTATCCTTGGTTCAGAAGGGACATCTTGTCAGGCTGCCCTTCCTAACATGCTTCTGTTCTCTTTCTCTCCACATCTCTCTCTCTACTTCCTCTGATTTGGTTTTCATTAAGTCTTAATCTATGTTGGAGCTCCAGTGTGTCATCCAGTGCTCATTGTGTAGGATCGATGTGTTGCTGCTCTCCTCCCCGGCTGGCCCTTATCGGCACAGACAAACCACAAGGCTCCTAATGAAGGCTGCCCCTCCTCTCCCTGCTAATTTTAAATCATCTTCAGCCTATTGGAATTTGACTCACCACTGCCAGCCAGTGAGTTGGCCACAGCAGGGGGCGCAGGGTGGAAAGTTTGGGTGTCAAACATTTCATTGGATGACTCCAGAAAAACTTAATTTCTAACAATGTCAGAAAAAAGTACCTGTATAAATTTATCAAGGTCACATGATTGTGGACCCTGAAGGCAACTTCCTGTGTGATTGTGATCTGAGCTATATTTTGTTTCCTAAAACTTCAAGTGAAGGCAGTGGGTTGTGTTTTCTAGGTACTGCTGAATTTCAAAGTGTGCGGTGACTCTGCAAAAATATTTTTAATGTGAGGATGCTTGTTGCCTCAGCATATACTGAATAGCTTTATATGCTGTATATGTAACCATTTTTTATGTCTGAGAAAACAAAAATAAACTTTTGTTTTATGCCAGTTGGGATTAGTAAAATAATTTCTATTAGTCCAAAATAATAAAACTTTTTTCAAACTAGAATTTGTGAGCACTAAATGAGGATGATTTCGTTTGAGTCTTCATTTGAACTCTAAATCTAAACGAAGGTAGCCTTGCAGATGTATTTTACGGCACATTTTATTGCTCCATCATGTGACATCATATAAAGCCAAGAAATAAGGCAAATATTATTTTCTTGAGGCTCACAAGGAATTGTGAGCAAAAGGAGCTCAGAACAAAAGCAAAATATCTTGTGAAGATGCAACTGAAGTTGCTTTGAAATGAGTCTTAGACATGCTGGAAGGCCGCTCGGAGAGGAGGAAACCATCATTTCCAAAGCAACCTGAAAAACAAGTTTACAGTTTGCAAATGCTCTCGATGTCAAATGCCCCGCAGTTTCACCTGGGATTACCAACACGACTTTGAACAAAAGAGGTGGCAACATAAGCATGTGTTTTAGGTGTTTTCCTACAGGAGCAACTGGTGCACTTCAAAAAATGGATTTCTTTAGAACAAAATTTCTAAGTCCATTAACTGAATATTAGCAAGTGCGGCAAAATGGTATTGAAAGCTATACAGCTGAATATGCTGTAAAATAGCTGTAGATCTGGATCTTATAAAAGCATACCTAATGATAACCAATGGACAAGTGCAGTAATGATGGATAATCTTCGCCCTCCTACTGACACATAAGCGCCCCAACATTTTATCCCCCCTTCTGAGTTTAATAATAGTGTTTTTAAATGCATGAGAAAAGCACATTTATGAATGACTGTAAATGGTGCAGGACAGGAGGGGTTGACTTCTGTCGCTCACTAATTCTAAGTGGTTAGTTCATCAGTGTGCATCCACATAAACATGTTGATGATCAGGACAAAACAATAACAAGGGCGTGTTTATAAAAAAGGCAGATTTTTTTTTTGTACATTTTTGTGTAGTTCGATGTGAATAGTGGATTGAAATATGTTTCCAGTGAGTATTTTTCAACAGTTTTTAGTTATTATGCTCAAAATTCAAATGGCTGATCCTTCCCCATTCCTTTTGATGAGCCTTTCGACAGTTCATTAAGCTGATGCATGTTAACCTGAAAGGTCTGACAGAGCCCTTTGTAACTCCATTCCTGGTAGAGCGAGGGTCTTTTCCTCTCAGTTTCTATTTTTTCTAAGAAAAAAAAAGATGTATACCCTTTTTTTACATGTTCATTAGTAGCACATGTTGGCAGTTTGATGTTTCCTAAAATAGTTTCTCCCCAGGCTCTACAGAGAGGTGGCTGCAATGCATTATGCATTTTAAATGCGGTCATTACAGGATATAGTGAAATGATGTTGCTCTCCTTCATTTTAGATTGTAGAGATTGTAACTGTAGCTTTAAAACATTTTAAACGATCCATTTCCTTTTGCTAGCTTTGTAGTGCTAATTTTTGGCAACAGCTAAAACTCACTAATGAATCAGCAATTGGCTGCTTAACAAAATGAGGTAGCTATGAAACAAGTCACATTAAGTGTTAACATAAACTTCCTTCGACTCTACTTTCTTGTTCCTGCCTTTTTTTTTTTTTATTGTGCTGATCCTGCAGAACTAACCGATGCACCTACTCTGCTGCTCTGAGGAGGTGATCAGTCAAGGTCAGCATGGTTGGTCCCCTACCTCTCCTGCATGACTAAACACCTACAGCTTTCTGTTTGGCTCATATTTATCCTCTGTTTCTTCAAAATCTAATTATTCTCACCCTTGATGACTGAATGGCTGACTTTGGGACTGGTGATCCACCCCAAATTCAAATTAGGCAACATTATGACTCCATGAGCATGCACAACCTTTCTCCCATCTGAGAATAAATTATAATATTTGGGTTTTTATGGTTTACAGTTCAAATGGTATTTATGATGTGAGAAACGCGTAACTGTTCTGGTCATATCTTGGGATTATGCCAATTCAAAACTTATGTCAACTGTATGCATTTATCATTAAAAATTCAACTCGTATCTACTTCTAAAGAATACAGTTCAGTTAATTCAATAATTCCAATACAACCCTCTCATCTAGTCAGATTCAGATCCAATTTATGCAGTAAAAATTTAGTTGGTCATACCCAACTAGCAGCCAACCCCTTATCTCGTGCAAGCTTGTGGCAACATTTAAAAGGAACTACTTTTTTTCAGCAGAGGGAAACCAACTACAACACTAAGTTAATCTTAGTGTCTAGTTGCTGTTACTGCAGAGAAAGCAAAAACCTCAAAAATAAATAAAGATGTCAGATATAAAAATATTTTCTTTTGTGTCACTAGCTTACAAATGTCTTACCTCGCGGCAGTGTTTAGGACAATGCTAAAACGCTCCTTACAGATGAGAAAACCTTACGAACGCTGACTGAAGTGTACACAACAAAAGTGCAAGAATGCCCATCAAACTTTTATTCAAGATTTAAAAAATATCTAGCTTCCCCGAGGACATTTGTTTTTGTTCTCTTTTTTTTTCGATTCGGCAACTTAATTTCTAAATGTTCCAGTTATTAAACGTAAGATTAAAAATCCCTGTTGATCTTGTTGTCCTCATCAAACCTTAACCATCTGGCTTATCCAAAGAACGTTGTTGATATGCTGATCCACAAAGTACCACTGAGGTACATGAGACATAAAAAAGGGGATCTGCTTATATTCTGCTAAGGAAGTGGAAACTAAATTATGTAGTCAGTGCTTCTTATCTGTCCACATAATTATGTAAATATTGCCAGGAATTTTTCCCAAAATCTGCTGACAGTGGATGCATGGGAGAAGTAAGATTCTATTAATTTTATCTGTTTGACCACTCTCTTACAGAATAATGAACACGCCCCAGTCAGCCATAACATTATGACCACTGGTATGTGAAGAGGTGCAATGGTGTCAGAATGGAGTGATGTGACAATTGTAGACATTGTCTTTTTACCTAAAGATTAGTATATCCTATAATGTAGTTGAATGTGTGTACAGTAAAATCACAAAAACAAAAAAACCTTAGGACAGTCTGTAGGTCTGGGCCTGTAGACACCAATATGAGAGTAACATATGGGATCTGTGGAAAGGAAGCCGAATCCGTAGACCAGAGTCCTAACATTTTTTTCCAGATTAAAATTTCTACAGTCCTTTCTCCTTTTTCATAATTTTAAAATACAAAATTTATAGCATACATGTTTACATTGAGATGGATTTAATTGTGGAACCTGGAAATAACAGAAACTGTAAAGAATAAACAAATAGAGAGTTTAACTTGGTAGGAAAGAATAAAAAGGCAACAAAGGAAATGAATGATTCAAACGGGGAAGGAAAAAAAGACACACAAGAAGAATAAAGACGCGTGCAAAAAATATAGAAGGAATGAAATGAAAAACATATGGGGGAAAAAATAAATAAATAAAATTATGTGCACAGCATGTGGAAGAATAGAAGGAGGAGAGGAAGGACACAAGGAAGCTCATAAGAAGTGACTCAAACACTAATCCATCATTTTCCATCCCATAACTTAAAATACATGTTTTCATACTCTTTCTTTGATTTCCCTTCTTTTTACTTTTTGAGCATAATGTTACAAAATATTGGTGTATATAAATATGTTGCCAACAGGTTGCATCAGACGGAACTGGATTAAATGGCTTTGTGAGTCTGAAAGTTGGCTCACGTGTTCCCAAGCACACATGTGATCCTGCTGCTGTGCAGGTAGCAGGTGTGTAAACCTCTGACTTTCCTCCATCAAAATATGACCACAGCCTGCATTGAAAAGCCAGATTTTCTTGTTGTGAAAAACATATTGGTAAAACATTGATGAAAATGCTAATTTAATGTTAAATTATATGGTTAAAAAAATCCACAGCAGCATTTTCTTTCCCCCTGACCAACTCTTGTTTCCCATCATCATTTGAAGTGCACCAGTCAAATGGCTGCTGTTGAGAATATTGATTGGAACGGGGACTGCCTATTTGAGCCTCTCTAAACCTGTGGGATCACCGTTCATGGAGGGGAATAACACGCTGTTCTGTCGCTCGCTGTGAAAATGTCATTACACCAGCTGTCTCAGGCCCGATGCCCACCGCAGCTACTCATCTGGCTGCTGAAAGTCACAGTCACATATTGCCGCACACACACACAGACACAGACACACAAAGCACAAAAAAAAAAAAAAAAAAAAAAAAATCTGCATTGTGGGAGGATTCCTAATAAGTGTTATGCTGATATCACTATAATCTACAGCAAGTAGACTCATAATGATAAATGATGGATAAGAATGTAATATTATGTATTTAGGTTTTGGTTTCAGTCGGGGAGCTCAACATCTGCTGGTTGTAGGTAGAGGTTTGTTCAGTGCATACCGCCACATCTGCTTAATAAGACTGATGTATTGAATTAAGCTGGAATCATATGCATGCACTGGGTGTGTGTTTGTTTGTGTGTGTGTGTGTGTGTGTGTGCTGGGAGGGGATGGAGAAGGTGGAGTAGAGTAAGAGGTTTGTTTGTAAGCATTTTGACTCCCCAAAGCGTGCATGTGTGAGATAATCTGCATGCATGGGTGTATAATAAATCTGCATCAATTAAATGTGAGAACAATATCAGTGTAGATCAGCTGGAGATATGTGCTGAATAAATCATTTGTGAAAAAATATGAAAGGTATGCTCCGGAACCTGAATGGATATAGATTTTTTTTATTTTGTTTTATAGGTCAACTCTCTATTTAGCTTTATATTGCTATATAAAGAAGCATAACAGATGTAGCTGTTTTAAAGGAATCTTGCCATCCGTCCTTTCGTTCGTCTCAAAGTGTAAAGATCAAAACAACTTTAGGCCTCTTGCCCAATTTACTAATATTAACATGATTAATGAAAATTGGTCCATGTCATACTAAAAAAAAGTTAGAAAGTAACTTAATATGATCAATTTTAAGCATATTTGTGTGCCCTGTGATTATCTGTTGTATCTCCATCTGCTCCTAGTCTGTTCATGTTTATGCCTTTGTGTAAGAAAAGGAAATACATGGAAGACAAGCAGACCAGCTGCAAAAGTAACTGTTGAAAGGGAAGACAAACCCCAATATCATCTTATTTTAATTCTTGTTGTTCACCAACATGCTGACGTTAATTGTTTGGATGTGCTGTGTACATTTTAGGTACGTTTTCAAACATCTGGATTTCAGGATGTGTCATGTCAGGACATCGTAGCAGTAAGTCTGTTATAGATCATGACATGATGGACCGTGAATGAAACTTGACTCTGAATGTTTTAAGGCTGTCTCTATACGGTCATGTCTGTGGAACCTCAGGTGTCCCTCTGGTGATTTTTTTATTTCTTTTCAGTTAAAGCTAAGATTTCTCAGATAGTTGAAACTTGACAGCATGTACAATCCCCAGAAGGTGTGACCCAGAGCAGTGAGCAGGTCTTTATGATGGTTAAGCTTTTGTTAGCCAGTGTTTCAGTAGGTATGTGTGTCTGGGTTTAAAGTGGTGCCCTGAGGATCTGAGATGCTGTGGGCTTATCTACTACCAGCTTCTTTCATCTCATCATTTTACCCCTCTACCCACCTGTGGTCTGATTCTGTCACTATCTGGTAAATCAGTGTTTTACACAGGGTCAATAATAAAGCTTTAGCTTTTAGGAAATGTGTTGTCAATTAAACTTCACCTTGTTTTAATCATTTTAGACATTGTCTTGATTAGGGAAGTTTGTTGTTGACCACTTTCTGTCTGAAACTTTAAACATTCAAACATTCTTTTTCTTCTTCCCGTGGAGCCAACGATCAGTATTTTTGTGTGGAAATTGGTACTGATGTAAGAATTTCAGTAAAGTTGCTCTGGTTTACTCTTTTGAGTGTGTGTACCGGATGGAGATGGGCACTGAACCTGCAAGGATAAGTGTGTTTAGATATTAGATGGTGGAGCATAAAATACAGTGGAAATGGAGATTCAAAAAATATATTTGCAAGTCTTTGTAAGCTAGTTGTGCCAATGAATATTGATAAGTGTTTTATATTTTTTTTTAAATCTGGTAATATCTTGGTTCACCCAAATGTTTATGCCTTGGAGAACGGCAAGATTTATTTTGAAGTCCAGCAATTTACAGTACTGCATTACATTGCTCAACATGTGCAGACAGATCTGAAATATGTCAGATTTAATTCATTTATATTTGTGCTTTCTGAAAAAAATATTTAACTAACATACTGGGAAACTTATATGAAAATGCTTGTGAAATGTGTTGCTGGGATCCAACAGAAACTTGTCTGCATGCAGTTTGTTCTGAGAATTCATTTCCCAAAGGATGCATTGCTGGGAGGAAAATGGCAGTCTTATATTGAGATGAAATATCTGCATTTCCAGAATCTAAAAATAATTGCATTTAATAAAGTTGGGTGGTAAAACCTTACTGTAACTAACTGCAAGACATGGAAAACAATGCAGGTCAGTGTCACAAACTCTTCTCCTTTCCTTGACCCAGTTATGGTGCAGACTGACATAGTGACTTGTATCCAATCATGTAGAGAGGGGGAATCTGTGAGAAGTGGGGGGAGCAGACATGAAATAGTGATGAGCTATAAATGATCTCAATCTTACATCTCAGTGCTTATTTGCCTTCTTTCCTCCCGCCCACAGTATGCATACTTTGTGCCTGCAGACTCTGAAGGAGGAGGGAGGGGACTCGCTTGTTTTTGCTTTATGAAATGTATCACATCTATAGAGTTGGAATTGTAGAAGATGTCTTTCCCCCTGATCCAATGTGAGAGCTCAGCTCCTGCTTTGTCTTTTCCCTCCTGTGAATCTGTTTGCAGTTCCAGCCCTGCAGGCTTTGTGGGGCGCATCAGAGTCTGCTCAGCTCTTCCTCCACCTTCATGATTGTTCCACTCACTTTTATTGACTCCATTATCTTTAATTTTCCTCTTTATTTTGTGGTTTTACCTATAATTTTAGTAATGAAATATGTTGCATTAGATAATAGATTTGTTGAGCAGCACAAAGTGAATGTTCTGCTCATATTGGTTAAATGATGATTTTTCTTTTTGTGAGCTGTTCTCGCTAGAAAAACTGTTCAGCTTGGCTGCAGTTCACCGCCGTGGTGAATAACTGCTTGTGATATATCCTTATTTTTAAACTCTGCCTGCTTTCATGTGTAATGAACCACTGTTATCCGAGTAACATGAATTACAGGAACTGTTAGAGGCGTCTGAGTTTTGAGGAACTGAGCTACCTTTTGTTCCCATATGAGTTGTTTTAGTGTGCAGAATTTATCCTTGATGTCATTTGTCCTAGCTTGCAGTTAAATATATTTCACTTCAGTATAAGCCATGTCAGTTTCTTTTCTTAAGCAACGCTATATTCAGGTTGTGGATATATTGCATGTGGCTAATTGAATTTGCTGACAGTTAACCACAGCAGTTAAATAAATTGAGCCTGAGAGGGAACTCTGCATTGGAATTATTTTTATCAATGTGTATCTGAAAAATGAGGCAATCACAAGAGTTCCAGATTTTACAGATTTTTATTTCATATTTAGCTGAATTTTCAGTCAAAATTTTGGGTATTGTTTCGAAATACATCTACAATTGTTCCTATAGTTGACTCAATCTTAAGCTTAAAAAACAAATTTATCTTCATTTTGGCTTTCTTTAATTGTTTAAAGGCATTTTGTCTTTTTTTTTTTACACATTGTGGTTGCATATTTGGTTTAAACTCTGTCTACTGGGATTGGAGTGCAGGTTTCTGTGGATTTGACGAGGTTAAAGGTCGCATGACTCTTCCACCCTGTGTGTTGTCAGTTTTGCTTTTTCCTTCGATTTTTGAATGGCAGCAAATAAAATGGTTGTAATTTCTAAAAATTGTCATTGCGACCGCTTAAAATGCACACAGTAAAACACAAATCAAACACTAAAAAATAATTGAGTATCTGTGTTTTTGCTGAGGTTGTCGCCCATCTGTAAAATACATAATTGAGTGCAGACCATTTTTATTGATCCAAAATACATTATGACTTCAGGTTTAATAGCTGCACCCAAGTACTTGTTCAATTCAGATTGAAGTTGTTATTTGAGAACTATTATATTACAGATGCATAATTTCAGATGTTGCAAAGGGGATTTGTTTGCCAAGCCACCTTCTGGCTACCCACTGCAGTGTGTGAACATTTTGGGTAGAACATCAGTGTGTTTATAGATGTGACAAGAGTGCCCCTGGCCGCTTAATGGCAGCACTTATTGGTTGCCGAACATTACCACCTCTGAGAAATGACTCTTTAGAAACGTGTTAAAGAGATGTGTCTGTTTAAGACTGCACTGGGTGATATGAAGCTGTAATAATGATGAACGACCCACCTTAAACTGGTCTTTCAGTCTCTATTATAGCTCCCACCCAGCAGCGTCTGGGTGTTTCAACACCAGGATGTCACTTAGCCCTGCTGCCTGATGTGATGACATTCAGGGCGTCAGTCTGCACTCATCCGTGCATGAATTCGTTCATTTGGAGAGGGTCTATGTTAAAATATTAGCATAAATCTCTGGTGTGTGTGGCACAGAAACAGGGCTTTGTCATATTTCACATCTCTGTCTAAAAGTATTAGCTTGGCTGAAAGAAGAAAACAACAAAAAAAATATTTTACACTTTTCGATGGATTAACCTTCTTATACCCAGTTATCTGCAACAGCAAATGAAATGTTGGTCTTTTATAATTGATTTGTCAACTGTACTACATTTAAACACACTGGCATTACTTCAAACATTATTTTATGGTCACATGGGAGACAAGAGTCTAACTTCATAGAGATCAGCAACTTAAAAACTTAGAGGCAGTTTTTTTTTTTTTTTTTTTGTTTTTTTTTTTTCTGTTGGCTTATCATTTGCTTTAGCTGTTTATCATAAATGGTTCCTGCCTCTTTACTTAATGCTTCCAGAACATTAGCTACAGAGATATTAACTTAAAATATTCTACTTTAACGTATGAGAACTTTGCAATTTTATTTTAAACCATCATTTTAGTTAATCTACTTTATTTGCCATGTTTTTGATCGTGTAGCAAAGAGCCAATGATTGATTGGAGCCAAACTTGACACTCAGGCAAAGAACCTTTGAAAGAACGTGGCTACCTTTGTTACAAATAACCCATTTAAAAGTTATTTAGCAACTAAAAAATAAAAGGTGATGTCTGATTATATTCAATCAAGTACCTCAGTTTATTATAGTGCTCAGGCCGTTATCACAGATTTAATTGCATTATATTATTTGCTTAAAAGTATCCTCCATCAAATTGCCACCATCATGTGATCGTTGGTAATAGTATACATATTTCTTATTTTGAACCTTAATTTATCCCCATTTAATTTCATTTGGTTTTGTCACTTGCAAAAAGTAAATGACAAACACAAATAGAAGAAGGTGGTTGAAATGGAGTAATGCTCATTTCAACCACCATTTATCTGCTATTTCTTATTAATTAGATCTTGGATTCTACATCCTACTTTATAATTTACACATCCTCCATTAACCAGGGTAATTACAAAATAAAACATCATCACTTTAGTCTTGTAATAAAACTGTTCAGATATGATTTTAGTTCTGCAGTTTTAATGTCTTTTTTTAAATCATCACAAAAATAACCCTTTTTTCATATAAAAAATATTATCATCTTGTAGATAAAAAAATAATTGCTGCTGAGGAACTTTAAACAATTCTGTTGATGCAAAGATTTCGCCTTTCTACACATAAATAATTTTGATAAATATCTGTTTATGCTTTCTTTTTTTGTTCACAAAAATCTTTGTGAAACACTCGCATGGCTGCAGGCTTAGATTAAACAACTAGTTCATATTTCACGAGAGTTTTATTAATTTCCAAAGCTCTCTCATATAGTTGAAACAATTTGACTCATACAATTTAAATCCTTACTGAAAAATCAACAAATAGGTTAATCAGCATAAAAAGCGACACTCTTTCTGGAAGGTTGGGTTTGAGGTTTTTCCATTTGTACCTTCTTGCCTGCTGCATGTGTGAGGTAACCATCTGACAGTGAAAACCCAGAACCATTTGGGCATGTGGCGACCCTCTAATGTCCCTGAGAAATCTCAAGATTGCAGCGCTCTGACTGTCAGGCTCTTTTCGGCTTGATGGGAGTTGATGAAATTATAATTTTTTCTCCCACCCACACACCTCAACCTGATCCTTTTTTCTGGCAGGAATGCTGACACATCTTTCTTGTTTCATTACACGTTTCTTTTTTTTTTTTAGCAGTCTACATTTTCATTTTGACAGATTTTTTTTTTCTCCACTGATCGAGGGGGTGGATGCTCATTTTCCATATTTTTTTTTTTTTTTTGAAGTTAAGAATAGTATCATTACTTTTTTGCTGGTTTTGTTTGTTTTTGTTTATGTCTGGGATATACTTTGTAGTTCTTCGAGCGTCTTCTAAAAAATGTTCTATCTTCTGCCTTTTCCCAGGCCTTGCAAGGCATGATCTGAAAACAGCTCAGGTTGAGCTAAAGTAGAAGGCATTCCTGGTGGCCGATAGACAAACCACAATGACTCTGGCACACGAGGCAGTGGAGGGAGACTCTCTTTGTGTCCACCATTAATGTCGTTCTCTCTCTTCCTCTCTTTTGCTCTCTTTCTCTGTTGCTCTCACTTTTTTCCACCCTGGAAAGGATTCTTATGAAGGCAATGACCCCTATCCCAGTTCATTATGGATGAACAGATGAATGGCAGTAAATGCAGCTTAGATGTTTCCCTCTTCTCTCCTGAAACCTTACTCTCTAGCCCCCCGGATTAGCATTCAGACAATCGCCCTCACATCCACCTGTGGTCCTCTTTCAAACAGCATTTCTGTTGTGTGCACCTTTGCTTTCCTTTCAGCCTACTTTTTGTATGTGTGTAAAAATGCAAGCAGCCGTATGTGTAGGTATGAGTGGCTCATATCCACTGCGTTTGTGGAGCTAACATTTGGGGAGTTTGAACCTGTCATAATATGATGACTTCATTTGATAAATTTGCTTTTGTGTTTTCACCTGATAGGAGGGGGGAAATGTGCTGTCAGAAATGGCATCATCATAATGCAGTTGAACAATGGTAATTACAGCAGCTGGCTGAATCTGTTTCATGTTCTACCTTGCGGAAAACCAGCTACCCAAAGCTCAGAGTCCCACACGGTGGCTTTAATCTCACTCCTACTTGCACACTTTGAGAAAGAACGTAGGTGGTGGTGTGATTCCTGACTATATCAAAGTAGGCTAAGCAAGATCTGGGAACACAGCAAGAAAAACATCCACTTCTAAATCTGGCTGCAAAAAGGACAAAGAACACCTGAAATGTTTCTTTTGACCTCTGAGTTTCCAGCAGAGTAAGCAGCTTCTTATTTTTAGAGATGGATGAAGTAAAATAGAAGTTGTACAAAAAATTATTAAGAAATAAGATGAAAATGTTACATTTGAAAAAGAAAAAAAAAACATCCTTTTTTAAAGATACATTAGCTATTTTAATACACACCTTGATATTGCATACTCCATAGATTTGACAGAAAAAGAAAATATTTTAAAGATGTGCAGTACTAGAGTTCCTAAATTACTTTTTGGCAACAATTGAAGAATGAAACAAGATTCAGTTAAACTTTTTCTACTTTTAGCCAGATGCATGCATATGAACTAAAGCATTTTATGCTGCATTAAACACAAGTCACCAAGCATATTAAAGGCAAAATCTATGGTAATAACATAATTGGCTAACATTTATTGCTGTAAAAGCAGTTCTTTACGACTTGCATATCACATCCAGTAATCCTGCAACCATAACATTTGTGATTTATTGTTCAGCCTTAATAGTAATGCAAGTAGACACTATAGTAATTTGCTTGTGTCTTTGGAGTCTTCACTGCTTCCTGTTGGAATTTGTTCAATCAGATTGATGCTTATAGGGGAGAACACACTGAAACCATTTTTGGAAATGTACATGGTAAATCAAGATTTGAGCGGTGAATGCTGAATTAGCAAAATCTAACGGTTTTTTTCACCGAAGCTTATTTTATGTCTTAGTAAATGTGAGTCGATTCTTCTTTCATCAGGAGTTAACATTTGGAAAATAGTCACAATCCAAAGAGGGTAGGCACCTTGACTGAGGACAGCTTCAAGCTGCCTTGTACAAACCTGGTAAATCTAAGTTAGCAGTTCATTTGAGGAGTGTTTTAGCTGTTGCATTTGAAATGTATTACAAATTATTTTCCTTCTTTTAACCTCAGCTAAGTTTACATCTCTCACCTGTCATCATGTAGGACTAAAAACGTACATTTTGCCTGATTTGGTTCTGGCTTTTCCTTCACTGGTTACATTCTCGCCTTGACAGGGTTCACATAGGAGAAAAGAAATGAATATATACACATGCATGCAGAGTAAGCTCCAGTGATAAAATGCTTGGCTGTCAGAAGAGCTTAGAACTGTTTTAGATGGTTTCCTCTTATATTCCCTTCTAATAAAAACAGGATTACCACACCCCAGCCTCGACACTGGGCTGTAATACAGAGGCATGACAATGACAGACAGTTACACATGGAGCTGAGCCTTGAGATTCACAGGAACAAGCCTCCAGAACAAGAGAAAAGCTGCCTTGCATTGATTTGTCAATTTGGAATCAGTCTTTCCAATAGCTGCCTTTAATTCTTTGCTTCCACTGTCTGGAAAACTAAGAAGCTTTTCGACATTAGGAGAAAGTAAACAGAATTAAATAAGCATTGGATGTGCTTCCTATAAAAAAGACAGTTCCTAATAAAATAAATACATGTTTGAATATTTTTAAAACAAATTTACCATTTGTCTAGTTAAGCATGTCATACCATAATTACTGTTACATGTACTAAACTAAAATGCAAATGAATTCTAGGATTCAGAGCTGCCCAGCTTTGTGTTCATACAAGATCATATGTTATTTAAAGCATTTGCTAAAGGTTTTAATGGCTGTGGGTGACTAGTTGAATTGCAACAAGAAATAAATGTTCCTTGCACATTACACAAATATCCTTGTAACTCAATTTACACAGCCATTTTCGTTTAATCATCAAAATAACTTACTGAGGTCATGGTTATATAGATTTGTACATTGCACATGTGTTTCCCTTAATTAGAAAATCAACCACTCAACACTCTCCATCATTATTTATCACTACTGCACTCAGCACTTATGGAATTCACTGTGATACAAATCCCAGGTAAAATGCATTATTGATAATATTTAATGATGCAGAATTAGCATACGGGAAAGACTTGTGCCGTGCCTCGAGCGCTCTGCCTTGCATAACATTTGGATTTTTTATTTTTTTTTTGCCAGGCTCTCCCTGTGTTGTAATGAGGAATGTGTTTACGCACTCTCATTTCCACTAGAGTAAAGTAAAGTGCCCTCAGGCAGAGTCAGAGCGCTGAGAACGTTCTCACTCAGAGATGTGAGGGTGTGCATCGTGAGAAGTCCTGCATGTCGGTTTGAGCTTGTTCACATTTGTGTTCCAGTAAATTTATGCAGGCTGTGTTGTATTTTATCAAATTTTTTTGATAGAACATACATTCCATATCTGCATTTTTACTCTATAGGTCCTTGTTTCTGCATTGTAATTGACATTGTTCTCTATAATCTTAACATAACAGTTTGTTTGCAAACCGACTCTCTTTACTTTTATATGTTCTTTGCAATACTCCAGTGACCTATTTTAAAAGTTTTATAGTAAAGACGTGCTTCTCTTGTTTGAAAGATGTATTTTAACAGGATGATGCATGTTTGTGTTTTTCTTTCTACTTCCAAGTCAACCTATGTTTCCTTCACGCTGGAGTGCAGCGTGAATGTGTCCACCTTGCTTTGTGCTGCCAAGTTTACAAGACTCTTCCCATAGAATATTTTTGGTGCGGCGCTTTTACTCCCCTCCGAAGCCGTTCTTTGCCTTCCAAGTCTGACACATTTTCCTGTTATTAGCTGCAATGTTGCCAGAGAAATCAGAGGAGAGGAGATCAGAGCCTTATCCTTGTTTGCCTCCCTACTCGTCTTTTGTTCTCTGCACCTGATATTGTAAAGGAGAAACTGAGACATTGAAGAGCACAGTCCAAAACTAGCAGGAGGGGAAATGAGGAGACTTTATCGCTCCTGATGCATTACAAATTGGCTTTGCAAGGTTACTTGCAATACACCACTCATCTCTTGTCCCTCCTCCTTTACAATCATCCATTTTGTGTTGCATCTATCACCCCAATTTCCTTCGTTCCTTCTCCTTTTTTCCCCCTTTAATTTACCTTCTTTGTCTTTTTCCTCCCTTCCACAGTGAGACAGCCATGAACAGAAAGCTTAAGTCGATGTCATTGCTAATTTTTCAAGATGCTTATAAAACTCACCAAAGGCACATCCTTTTCTCTGCCAAATAATGTAGTGGATTTCCACTTTCACTAGAGATGTGTTTATTACAAGCCGCCATTTTTGTTTTCTGTGTACTTGATTGTTCATAAAATACCAGATTAACCCAGTTAATGAGGTGAGAGACTAGAATCAAGCAAGAGAAGAAGCATAACAGATGCTTTGTCTGATTTCTGCCGATGGATATTTTCCGATTAATACTTTAATGAAAGATTCCATTTAAATTGAGGAAATTGTAACATTATCTAAAATATAAGCATAGAATCCATTAAGTCATGTAATGTCTGTCATTTTGTGATGCAGCTTCGTAATGAAAGCAATGAAACGGTCTCAGTACTGTAGAGCAAAATAAATAGTTTGATACCTGTTTATTCCTCCTCACATCTGTTCCCCTAACATTTTTCCTGCAGATTGATTTTCTGTTTAAATGCCATTGCCGAAGGGAAAAAAACCCGCAAAACTCATCTCTCAGGTAGCAGCACCATTATGGGACTATAAGTGAGGCAGCGCATTATGTCTTCAACAATTAATCTAAATCAATGAAAAAAGAGAAAAAGGTAAATGGAAGGAGCTGCATTTATGTTCAGTAGCTGTGCAGCTTTATTTATTTGCTCTTTATGTTTTTTAATGTTTGGATCTGTTATTGTTTATTAGTTATGTCCTCTCTGATATGTGATGCTGCCTTTTATTGGTCAGGTCACTCGGGAGAAAAGACTTTTGATTTCAATGTGTGTTTTGTCTGGTTTAAGAAATGTTTAGGGGAAAAAAATACAAAAATTTAAACTTTTTTTAATCCCCTACAAACAACTATTATTTCTACATAGTGAGCATACAGGTCACTGACATCAGAGACGGTAGAAAAGACTGAAACAACAACGACACAAGATAGGGGTTGACGGGAGTTTCTAGGTGATTTTATTGCCTTAAGAAAACACTGTTCTAGATGAGCAACTTTGTTTCCCAGAGCAATAAAAGTCAGGTGGAGTTTGAAACAACAGAGATCAGTCATGGGAGCATTGCCGCTCACATTTTTTTCTTCTGTGTTTGAGCCAGAATATGACTGAATTTACTGCATGATCACAACAACACACCTACCTGTCTTTTTATGTGGTAATTGCTACTTTCACTTGAATCACTTGTGGAGTTATGATGAGCCCAACTGGTTTAACTGGAGCCATTGTAGGTCTGTCAACTTCGCAATTATTCTTTGCTGTTATGGCAGTTGATTCATTAGTTTTGCAGATCCTGGCAGAACTTACAGTGAGAACTTTAAAATCAAGCCCAGCTATTCCAATCTGTCCTTGTCCTTGTCAACAACTGCTTCAATTAATTCTCTCAGCAGCGTTCTTAATGTACAGCTCAGGGGATTTTTGCTGGAGAGCTACAGAACACAAGAAAACTACAGTGTCTAAAAAAACTGGAATAGTCATACTTTATGTGTGTTAACCAGCTAAGAGTGACAAACACTGAATTTGGAAATTGGGAGGATTTATATTTTATCCTGCCAAAATATAATTTACAACATATTAAAAAATCTTCTTTTAAATGATTTCAAAAAAATTTTCTTTTTTTTTTTTTTTTTTTTACATTTTTTATAAGATCTTGACCTTGACTTACTATAAAAAGCATTTTCTACACATCCATCAGTTTCCTCTGCAGGACTTGCTATCTAGTTATTTATTACATGGCAGATTATATATAAGCCTGTCAAAGTTTAAAGACATTCTCTTTTGGTCACCATTACTTAATAGTTCAGTTCAAAGATACTCTGGCTAAAGTCAGTATTAACTGTGGTTTAACCCTCTTGGTATTGTCCTTATTTACGGTCCTATCTTACAAGCTGAATGCATACACCCCAACTCTAGTTTCCATTATATCTATATACACTATATAATTCTCAGTAGGACTCTTGCACTGGACAGGTGTCAGCAGAAAAATCCCGGTTCGATATACCTAGATTTTCCTCACTCTGCATAAACGGCAGGAAATGGTGGAAAAAAGGTTCCAGACAGTATAATAGACTCTGTGCTGGTTGGAACTGTGCTGTATTTGCTCACGATGTGTTAAAAGCTTCAGCTTCAGCTTATAGCCACTAGTTATCTTTCTGCAAAAAATATTGCTTGGGGACATGCACACAAGCACACACACCTATACACAAATGGATAGCGACACCGATCTCTGCTGGCGGGCCTCACCATGCCAAGCCAAGGTCAGTGCAGCTCGCTGTCCTGCTGTTAGCCTCCTGGGCATGCAGAGTTCAGAAACCTCTCGGACTGCGTCTTTCATTTGTTCCCTTTCTCATGTGTCCCTCCCTCTTTGATCACATTCAGAATATATTGATTAATTATATCGATCCTTATTATGTTTAACCACCTTGTGACTTAAACTCTATTTGAACTCCAAATCAGGCTACTGTAACTTTGTCTGGTTTCATTTCAAGCTGTGTTTTTATTAAACGAGGAATGACTCAAACCAGACCGGAGGGACTTGCTGGCCTATTAATTGCTGCCTACGCACATACACATTTAGATACTTGTTTATGCAAACACAGTCATACATTTAAAAAAAAACAGGGGGAAAAAATCACACACTCCAACACTAATGTACCATACTGTTCTGACCTGAATCTGGGCTACTGCTGGCTTCCTAATGTCAGAATGTTTTATTTGTGTATCCAGCTATATGACAACTGTTTGAATGCGCCTGCAGTGATGAGCCCAGTGAGACTCTGCATGACTTTTTCACATCGAGATGTGAAACATTAAACACCACCTTTTGGGCCTCCCAACCAATGCCTGTGGGATCCACTGCACTAACTAAACTACCCAACCCTCTGAAATCATTCTGTTTCACTCAAAAAAATCTTCTCAAATTAAATCTGAGAGCGCAGTGGTCTTTACAGTGGTGTCAGGCTCAAGATCCATCTAAATGCTACATTAATGGGAGTAACAAAGGATTTATTCATAATATCACCGTTCTGAAAAGGATAAGGTTTTGCATAACACATTCAGTCTCTTCGCATCAGAAATAATCGCAGATCAACCCATCAGTGATGAAGAAAGACTGGAATTACCTTTTAACACAGATGGAAAGTTAAGGCTTGATTGTATCTGCCAAAAAGACAAAGTGAAGGATTATTCCTTTGTCGCAGTCCAGACATGAATACTTAACTGTTTAAAGTGATGTTTTCATTTTCTTGTCTGAAATTGGATCCCAGAGGTAGAATGTCCTGGAAGGATACCCAAATAACTCACACAGTAACACCATCCACCTCATTGTTGGGAAACGTGAGGCATTCACTGAAAAGAAAATGATATACTGACCCTCCATCCATCCATTTTCTTACACCTTTATCCCATTGGGGTCAGGACGGGTGTTGGTGAATATCTCCAGCGGTCAATGGGCGAGAAGTGGGGTACACCCTGGACAGGTCTCCAGATACTGACCCTCCAGTATACCATAAAATTCTTGATTTTGTGAGATCTGTTTGACCTCTGCTAAGGTCTGTTGGGCAGTAATGGTATAACTCAAGTTCTTCATCCAGTCTAACTGGACCTGTGCATCAAAGAATGAGAACAGTTCTGAAATTGACTCATTTGGGCTGAATGCAAATGCACATCATTTGTTAAAAGATGAATGCAATGTATTATGTTCCTTCACTATTGTCTGTTGGTCATCAGATGAGATCTTGATAACATAGATTAAGATTGTGGTTTGTGGCTATGACCTCTAATGCCCAGTTTTAGATACTCATCAGATTGACTGATTATTTAT
>NW_006799977.1:982138-1070801 GCF_000485575.1 Poecilia formosa
ATAGTATAACATAAGCAATGGGTACCAAGCCATTGAAAGTGGAGACAAATATGGAGGTTCAATATACCCCTGATGCACTTGCATACACTGCAAATGAAGGAAAGGATGGTATGGTGGGCTTCTATTCATTCCCTAGCTGCCCAATGCTGGCAAGAACAGAAGGTCCTGCACACTTGGATATCTCTTTCTTTTTTTTTTTCCCTATTTCTCTCTCACTCTGAGACACACGCACACGCTCCTACACACACACGCACAAATCCAGGCATGCCCCTTAATAACCTCTCCATTCTTTGAATCTGCTCCCACGTCTGGGTTCTGGCTTTAGTCACAGCGAAAATTGAACCCTACAGAAATCCTGTAGATACTTGCCAAAAAGACCGGGACACAAATGGTGGATGAGCAGACATGTACCTGTGTCTTGGAGATTGCCCTGTTAAATATTTTCAATACTTCACTAGTATGCATTACCATTTGACTTGTAGAGCAAATTCCCAGCATCTAGAAAGTTCTGCCATTTTCTCCATATCATCTCTGTTACAGTACAGTTACACTGCACAGCGTTGATCATGAGTTACTTCAAAAGGAAAAATGAACAAAATAGCATATTTATTGATTAAAATGAAGGAATCAAGTTTATGTGTATCAGGGGTCCCATGTATAGAGCACTTAACTGGGGCTATTCAATCACAGCAGGGGATGAATTTTACTGTAGAGAACTAATGCTAATGTGTCCTGGCGTGACCCATTATGTGTGTGATACAGCAACAAGCTGAACATAAATGAGGACTAAATATTTGATTTTGATTACATTTTGCCCTCTCTGTGATTACAGGAAAAATATGGATTTAAAATGAATGTATTTTTGGGGGATATTTCACCTCAAAAAAGTTATCTAACATTTTAATGTATTGCAATATATGATTGTGAGGATGAGCCAAACAGGAGATCTGCCGCATAACATTTCAGTTTTTTTATTGGGAAGATATGTCATCAAAAACAGACGAGCTAAATGGTTAAGACACCTTTGTTGGTCCTTGTCCTTGCGAACTAGAGTAGTAAGAGTGACTTCTGATGAGATTTAATCTCTCCTTGCTTCAGTCATGTGGACGCAGGCGATTTTAGAGAAGAAAAGCTGTTTGAATCGCCGCTCTAATCAATAAGCCATTAGCAACCAAAGAAGCAGCTGTTGTCGACGTTTGTCCCGGAGACCTTGCTTTCACCCTGGCTGTTGGATTTTCCCTTCGCGAACTCCCACAGCTCTCATGCAGTCGTGTCTTCTACTCAGACAGGTGGACTTTTGGATCAGAGCCTGCTTAGAGCTTTGTTCAGGTTGTTCCTTCACAGATGCAGTTTTGCAAACATGGCAGTGAATCGTGAAATGAGATTTCTCTGCTATCATTACTGAACCGAGAAAGAAAGTCACATCTCAGTCTGTGGAAATGCCTCACTGCTTCTCCCCCGTTTGCCGCTTCTCAGTGCAGGCATGTCTAACCATCACTAAGACAGATCGATAGGGCTGAGCTCTGTAAGCTGCCTGCTGCCACTACAGGAAATATTTTATGCTGTAATGAGATGGAGATATTAAGCTGCTAAAGAGGCTGGGCTTAAGATAAGCAGTAGTAGGACGTGATTAGTGTAATAAAGAAAAAAAAAACTTTGTTTGCTTAGGTTTTACAGCAAGACGGTCTTTGATCTGGTTAAAAGGCTGTAGGCAGAATAAAGGCATCAGAGAGCGCAATTCTTTCCTGTAATGATCACTGAGCAGTGAGCTCACCAGATTTCTGCTCTTCTACCAAGTGGCTTATTGAGCTGAACTCTTTTTTTTTAAAACCTAAATCTAAATTGATTTAAATGATTAAAAAACCTGTTGGATCTGAACCACCTATAAATATTGGATGTATAAAACAACCAAAAAAAATCGTAATTACCCTTTGCATTGTTATTCAAAGTAGACAAGTAATTTTAAAAGCACTTTTTGACAATAGAAATGCTACAACTCCCTTACATAACTGGAATTGAGAACCATATACAAATTATTCATTCATACTAGATTCATATTTTTCTGACTATTTTACATATAGTATAGTTGGGTCAAGAGGACGCAACACATTTTCTGTCATGGCTACAACCAATAGCTCAAGCAGGGAGTCGACAGCCACACCACCAGGCTGACAGCAGCTGTTTGTGAGCATAAAGTCAATTTGGTCACAGTATGTGATCTTTAAGAGTGTTTGTTGTTGTTGTCGGTTTTTTTTGTTTTAACAACTTTTACAAGTATTTCTATTTCATTACGTAACCGTGGTTGTAAAAAATAATTTGTGGATTGATTGATTTTGGAGGGTTGGCTTATTTAACAACTGCAAAGCTCACCAACATCACAGTAATGAAGCTGGTCAGACTGAGGGCGTAAAGTTCAATGTCTATCTGAATGCTTTGACTTTTAGTGTTTTCAATTACAGTTTCTCTTTCAAAATGTTTGTGTCTGTGGTCATTTATAGGCTCTCGTCAGTACTTTAAGTTTGTTAGGTCTTCAAACTACTGCTCTGATTAAACAGCTCTTCTGACTTACTTTTTTCTTGATGAATAAGTCCACAATTAAATATTCTATTCATGAACCCAATGTGATGGATACTTTGCTATCACTATTTTGCATTGCGTGGACATTATGTTATACATTATTTCCCAAGTTTGGTATTCCAGACATGACGCTATCCTTTTCAACAGCTTTCATTTGCATTCTAGGCTGCCTTTTTAGCAAGTCTTCACTTTAGGCATTGAAATTAATGTAATTATCGTAAGTGGAAGGGAACCACAACTGGAAAAAAAGTTGTGAAAGTGAAACAAACAAGACTACTCTTGAACCAGTACACCTTACAAAGATCATGCATTGTCTTTATTTTATTCCTTTTCTAGATTGCTAAATTGTTAAAGGTGCATCGTTCTGTAATGTATTCTTTTCTTTGGTGGTTCTCCAAAGAAACGGTAAAATCCCTGTATTTTCTTTAAAGCCAAATTTAATCAACTTGGAATGTCAGGAGTATACGTTTGATCAATTGAATCACACCTTTGTTGTCTTTTTTGAGCAGGATGAAATAAAAAAAAAATAGATTTTGGATAATTTAGCAGGGTTCCACATATACACTTCTATTTGCCAGAGGGCATGTTTTGACATCAAAGGCCCAGCTGTCAGCCTTGAAGGCTTTAAAGTGATGGCAGATGATGGTGGATTGAATGACTTCCAAAGTCTGATCAAAGATCGAGCCTCACACTTGATGACAGTTTTTTTTTTTTAAGTTTTCCAACTATTTAAAGTTTAGAAAGAGTTTTTAGATCAATTTAAAATCCTTTTTTAAGCTCTTCACATCTTCTATTTTAGTTATAATCTTTCTAAAAACCCTGTAGCTTTGGACATTTTAATTTCTACAGCAGTAATACCTTCTCGGCTTCTGTAGCGGTCAGAGAGGGCATAGTCCAGGTGGTGCCAGTTGGTTCCTGTTGTTCCCTGCAGAATAGCAGGATGTGATGCCATGCCGTTTCTCCTGACCCGATAAACTCTCCTATAAACCCCCAATGGTTTTACCAGAGGAATACAATCTGTACTGGACTGGTACGATCACAAGCAGACATGGAGCTTTTGAAAACAATTAATTTGCCCAGGTGACCTGATGCATATGATAGTTTCAATACTACTTCACATTTATTTGACAGATACATTTTTCCCTGTATGTTCTGTCATAAAGTTAAGTATGAAAATGCAGTAGTTTTTTTTTTTTTTTTTTAACAACACAGTCTCAGCTTACATGGGAAAAATATTGATTACCAGAAAAATTGCTATGCTAGTAATTAAAAAGTAAATTATTCATACTTTTGTATAATTTATGTAACCTTAAACCATCAGTTTAAAGCTCACTAATGGGTTACCTTGCAGCAAAAACCAAGTATATAAAATTTCTATAGTATGCAATATTTAAGGCCACAGTCCTGAAGGTGAACAGAATAAAATAACATATTTGAGTCCAGGCCCATTTGCATCCATTGCAGCCTTACTGTGGAGGATGAAGTGTGTGTGAGAGTGTGTGCATGAATGGGTGAATGACTGATTGTATCAAAAAGCACTTTGGAGTCCTCTTACTTGATAAACTGCTACGTTTACCATCTATGTGTTTCCTTTAGACATTGTAGTTTAATCTCTCTATAATAAAAGCCACATTTGACAGGAGTTGAACATCCACTATCCATTTTCAAGTTAGCATGATATAAAATAGTACAATTTAAACGGTTTAAGCTATAATTTCTGGAATAATGAGATTGTGCTATGTTTTGTTTTTTGTGTTGAAGCACAATCCGTCAGTCAGTGTATTGTACACTTGCGAGATGAATAATATGTACACAGTCATTTCATAAATGACTTTAATCACTTTAATCCTTGTGTCTACAATGCAGAGTGTTTGTTGATGGCTTCCTCTTTTACATTTAGTTTTCGGTTGTAGCTTATTTATGTAATATGTATTTTTCTGTGGACATTGTGCATGGGAATTTTAAGAGCCAATTTACATTGTATGTATATTTGCTCTTGAATTGGTTTAGAAAGGAAAATAAGGATTTCAAGCATCTACATCAAAGCAAAACCTCTGTGTTTTCCTCACATGGGACAAATAAACCAAGACTGTCTGTGTTTGAAGAGCAGCATATGCAGAAATGCACAACACAGCATATTTGCATTTTCACATATGCTGCTCTTTAAACAGTCTTAGTTTATTTGTCTCGTATCAGGACACTTTATCAAGTTACTGTTAATCTCAGGTGTGTGCAGTCTCTTTGTCTCTCGATTTCAGTGTTTTGAAGTTTGTCTTTAATTTTTTTTTCAAAAGGAAACGGATGGAGATGTTTTATTTGTTTTATTTTTTTTTTCTTTGTACATTCTCAAAAAGTGCATTTCTTGCTGGCTTCAGCAGATAACCTACTCCTTTGTTTGAATCAGGAGTATTGAGTGGTTTTGTCTCGAAGGGCTGTGTAAGAGCGAAGCTTATCTCTGTTTTTGCCATTAAAGGTGCTTATTACCCCAACTGCAGCCAACAATCATTGATACCTGTCACACAACTATATTACCAATATACCTCCTAACCTTTCTTTCACCTCATTTCCATACATTTTGGCCAGAAAAGAAAAAGAAATGAAGCTCAACATGCTGGCTACCTTTCATGCTCCTAATTTGTATTTTCCCAAATTTGCTGGGTGGGCGCTTTTAGTAGTTCATAAAATGCAGGACTTCAGAGGAATATATTGGCATTCCCTCCAGTGGTATTTGGAACTGATCTACTTCAGGAACTTTCTTGGCTTTTTCTTCCTCCTATCTTCCAGCTTTCATCATTTTCCTTCCTGTCCAGTGGTTGAGATGAGCAAAAAAAGAAGAAAACCCCTGCAAGGATGGGGAGATTCATTATCTTCTACCCTGCTGTGCAAATTGGGCTGTCACTGCCCACATCTGATCGGCTGATAATTGCACAGTTCCTTAAATAATGTACCTTCTAACCTTTTCACAAAGAACTTTTAACATTTTTTTTCATGTTTTTTGTTTTGTTTTGTTTTGTTTTTTGTTTTTTTTGCTGGGATCATCAATTCTGCAAATAACTGCTGTTCTTTCTCATCCTGTCCCTCACATGCAAAGCTGACAGTCAGAATTTTTTAATATTAATGCACAACATCATTACACTTCAATGTTTTTCTGTCTTCTTTTGTTTTGGTTTGGCCTTTATAGTCCTTTCTTTGCTTGCCCTGCATTTGAAGCTACATTCCACACGAGTTGTTTGCGCTTGCCTGCCAAGGCGAGGGTGGGTGATGTGTATGTGCGAATGTCTGGTCTAAGTGATGGGGAGGAGGCCTTTATAAAACGGTTGGCCCACGTTAGGGACAGAATGGGGGACAACATTAATCTTAAGAGTTCAAGCCTATAGTTGTCACCCTGCACAGGTTGGGAGGGAGTTGAGGAGGGCTAAGACTCTGACTTAAGACCCTCCTCTCTGAACAAAGGCTGCTCTGTGTAGGGAGGAAGCAAGAAATTCACAATTTGCCTCTATATGTTTTGTTAAAATGATTTATATATTGTAGAATCTATAAGAAATTATGATTTAAAAACAATCAGTCTGTATAAATGTTTATTATTATTATTATAAAGTTTATTTGATAGGGACAGACACACATCGACATAGACAAACTGAATAAAACAGCAGTCCCATGTTTGCATCATGGTGCAATAGCAACAGCTAATTCACAGCACTTGTCCCTAGATGGGCTTTTAAAAAGTAACTCTAGAAAATGAAGTGATAATCATTTAAAATAGCACAATATAATGTATACAAACAGAAAAATGTAAAACATCAAAAATAAGTTTAATGAATAATTGTTTGGCTGTGGTATGAATTGGATGTATAAATAGGAATAATCATGTAATTCTTGCAATTTCTGTGGAATTCAAAAGGACAGTCTCTTACAAAAACCTGGTGTTGAGATTTTTTTCCCCCAAAATTATGCATAGTTTATTTATATATATTTTTTTTTTTATGTGTCAATGCGTATTCATAAAAAAATAACCTTTAAATATGTGGGGCTATAACCAGATGTCATATCCCATTGCTAGTCTCATTAGCAGGGACGTATCGGAGCTTTTGACACCTATTACACCTACCTATGTTACTGATGCTGCACCATTTTGCACAAAACTGACTAAATGTTCCACTTCTGATCTTTAACTGTCTAAAAATGCTATATCAGAAAGTATTGTCTGCTTAAAGCAGTGATTTATTGATCCTATTTTTGTTTTCAAGTGAAACCTCTGCAAGTATGTTCAATCAGCAATTTGATTGTTTTCTTTTAATTCATACAAGTAGAGCTCTTGGTGGCTAATGGCAATCATAAATAAAAGGACAGAAGACATAAAAATGCCTTTGCCTGAATTGAAAACAGAATTAAACAAATGTATGGTTGACAAATTGTATGATGTACTATTTTCAGAGGTCCTGTAATATTATAATGTAGTCATGATTTGACCAAGAGAGTAGAAGTACATAATATATGTTTTGAATTGATTAAATTAAAATATATTTGATCTTCATGTAGTTCAACTAAAATTATTTCATTAGCTTGAATATTTCCCATTCTCAGTGAAAAGTCATGCCTGTGTTATATCAGATAAGATTTTTCTATCAGATTTATATAAAACGACCATCACTTGAAGTCATTTATAGAACCAGTACTGTTTTTGTGAGGCGGATTTTTGGGAACAAAAATGGAAATGAAAAGTGGTGAATATGGGAAAGTGAGAACGGAGGGATCAACTCTAAACCGTCAGTGAAGGGATTATTCTCCTTTCGCTTAAAGATCAAATTCCATTTCTGTTCCGCCTTCATTGGGTTTGGACGCTCCCTATGGCCTCTCACACCTCCCACTAATGCAATTAAGATCTATAAGCTTTTCCCAGGAATAAAAAAGGCTGAAGACGGATTCTTCCATGCTTCACTGAAGTTGGGGAAATCTCTGTGTGTTCTTGTGTTTGTGAGTGAAAATGGATTGATGGAGGGGTGGAGCAAGGGAAGCTAATAACAGGCATCTCCCTGCCCCCTCTCCATTCAAACCATTTCTCCCAAACAGGCTTAAAGAAAAGGTTTTAGTGGTATTTTACCCCCCGACACACATACACACTCGGTCATTTTGCTGCCACGGAAATACCTTTGTTTGAGACATAGAATGAAGTCAGACTGACTTTTTGAACAAAATATCAGCTATTTAGGCTTTCTCTCTGTACCATTTCACCGCCCTCTGACTGCCTTTGGAATACAATGTGTGCCGTTTTTCTGAACTAAAAGCTTAATCAGAGAACTAAAGCAAATCTGTCACCTATCTTCCCCATTCTGTTTCACTTTCCTTTTTATTTATTTATTTATTTTTTTCATCCAAACCTTAGCATTCTGCTGCAGGTTCAGATGAGTGATGCTTTGGTAATTGAAAGTGAATATAGAGGCAATGGGGTCTAATGAGCTCCTTTCCCTCAGATCCAGAAGAGCAGGGAAATAAGGTAGTGCTGTATCAGTTAGTTGCCTTTGACTTTATGTACAGCAGAAAAAAAAGTGAAACACTGAAAAAATTATTTGTACATAGATATGTGGAACCCAATATTGTTTCCCCCCTTTCTTTGATGCAAGCAGGCACTAATAGAAGCTCATAAGCTTTACATTTATTTAGGTAATGTTGGCTTTAGCAAATCTGGGAAGCCAAGAAGGTTATGCCAAATCTCAAGCACTCTCTTGTGTCATATGGAAAAAAACTTAAAGAAATCTGGTAGAGAATTGTGAACCTCCACCAATCTGGTTCATCCTTGAGTCTAGATCAAAGATAACAGAAGATTAATCCATCCAAGCATTTAAAATCCAGACAACACACTGTTCAGGAACTAGATGTCCCAGAGATGGACGGGTTCAGGGTCTGGTCACGAAATTACTGGCATTATGTGGAAATATTGGAGCAACATCTCAAGGTACCAGACAAGTAGGTAAAGGTTAGAGACAAATAGTTTTCCAAATGGACAATGGCTTAGTGGCTTAAGGACAAGAAAGTCCATGTTTTGTTGTGTTCATAATGTCCTGATCACCGTCGCATACAACATTTGTTGGCAGAAGAGGTGTTGGATCAAATTGGTCTACAAACCTGACCCAATTCTTCTGGATCTGTCAGGAGAAATGGGGCAAAACGACACCAAACTACTGTGAGAAGTACCTGTAAGGAGGCACGGAGCATTTGTCCCAAAATGGACTCGTTAAAGCAGTCCAATAAAATACTAAGGAAATGGATGGGAATGTCTGAATGGGCAGAAAGTTACAAGTAAACATAAATATCTCTATATACATGTACATTCTGCTCTTTTATTCTATCTTTACAGTCTGCATGGCTTATGATGAGAAATTCAGTGAAAATTCCTATCTTGTTGTTTTTGCTGCTCTGTGATCTGGACCAGTTTTGTTACAACCAGTACTGTTGCTTTTTTGTTTATTCAGCATTGATGTGGGCAGTGTCTGAGAAATGTTGTGGGCTGCAACTGGGAGGATAATTGGCTTTTCATAGATGCGGTTTTATGCAGATAGTGCTGAACTAGTGCACACCATAAAGGTTAGGGTGATATTAGGTTCCATACAAATGAGGACATTGTTGTATGAGACACTTGTCAAAGCAAATATTTTCCCTCAGCCAAAGGTGCAAGGAATATGTATCCATGTGGCTTAGAGGTTTGTGGTTCTCTGCAGATACAAATGTCTGTGTAGAGTAAGTAGAGAGGGACAATGCTAAAGTTTCACTTGTAGTATATAACGATTAAAAAAATGATTTCATCACAAATTCATAATCATTATAAATAATAAAGTTATGTCAATCAAAATTCTAATTGTATTAGAAGGAGAAGTGATGAGACAACATGTGTGACATGGTAGTGGCTGTAAAATTGCCATATTTGGTTATTTTAAAACAAAGACAAGACCGCTTGCTTGCTTGCTATTAGCATAGCATATATACATATATATAAGGTGGTCGCAGATACTGTAGATTCTTACCTTAAGTCTGGGACTGTTTTCTACTGAAATTCTTGTTCTCTCTCTCTTCAAGGCTAAATGGACCACAGACATGTCCCAAATTCTTGTAGAAACTTTTATGTTTTTACATGTCTTTTCTACCTACAAGTACATTTAAACATATAGTTAATCATGAAAACACTAACTCTAACTCCTCTTCCAGGATCAACAGCTTGTAACTGCCAGAGTTTTGTTAACGTTACTAGTTAGCACTTCCGTTTAGCACATTGACCAAATCTGTGATGAGTCCGTTTCTGCTCATGGACGTTGCTGAAAATCGTCCAATTCCTGTAACCAGGTGATTTCTCAGTGAATCTCTAATCTACAATGATATTGATTGGAAAAGGGTTCTCCAAAGTCTTTTTCTGCACATATACTGCCGTGTGATCAATATTCTTTAATTAGGTTGCAATTGAATTAAATCTGTAATTACTAAGAACACTTTTTAATTGAAGCTGTTTCGTTGAAGTTTTAGTACCAATGCTTAACTTGGAACCAATTGTTTGTAGTTTAGCAGCAGAATAATTAACCCTTCTTTACTCCTGAGCAAAAGTTTAACGTTGTCTTGGATGCAGGATTATAGTTACAAAGCATCTAAAACATGATGTGGATGTGTATTTAAAGTATTTGGTTGGACAATCTAACTGTCCAATCTAACCTTGTCCAGTTAGATTGGACAAGGTTGTAAAAGTGAATAAAGCTTAAACTTTATATGATCACAATATTGAAGGTGAACCAATCCTACAAACACACATAAATGAGATTCAGTAAAACTTCCTTTTGTTTTACAGTTGTATGCCTCCATACACAACATTTCTCAATTTAAGTTTGTTTTTTTCTTGTCTTTATGACAATCGTTCAATAATTTAGACCATTTCCTCCCCTCTCTTCCAACCCTCAGCTCATCTCTGTATGATTCAAAGATGCCATGCTCAGCTCCATAGCCTTTCTTAGAGACCCGTTGGTAGTAGTGGGGGAAATCAGCTGTGGCCGAGCTGTAAATTATTCCTCTGGAGGCCTAAAGGGGTGCAGCCTATCCCTCGTTTCCGTTCACCACACCTTTATGAAGAACCGGTCGGCTCCTGTGGGCCCCTTATCTGTCAGACCTCAAAGGCCCCAGTCAGGCAATATCAAAGACGGACCACAAAAAGACTGTTTAGTGTGCAAGGAGAGAAAGAAGATGGACAGATGGGGAAAAGGGGGACAAAGAGACAGGAAGGGGCATGAAGAATGAAGTGGATGCGGGAGGAAGTTCCAAGTTCCCCTTAGAAATCACACATCTCTATCACGTGTAAAATGTCTTAGGATTCAGTGGGATCTGTTTGGATATAGTCGCATTAAAATCAAACTGGAACCTTCACTTATATTGCAATTTATTCTGTTGACATTATTGGATTTATTTTGCACAAAAACTTTTAAATAGCAGTAACATTGGTCAGTGTCAGAGCTTATTGCCATAAAAGACTATATATTTTTCACATGCACTCATTTATTACTTTAACACACGAGAAATAACTGGCATATTTTTATACATAATTGTTTCCGATAATTGGTTATTTAAACCGCAATAATAAACAATGAGCTTTCTTGAGAGCCAAGATTCTATAGATATAAAGAAGTAATATTTTTTCAAGCTACTTTCTTTCATCTATAGCCAGTTCTTCAATTAAATTGTAATTAAGATGCCATTTTATGCATGTTGAGGTGATCCTGATTCCAAGGATTTTTGTCTTTTCTTTGCTCATGGTCATGACATCCGGTGATTTTGTTCTTTGTATTCTCTCGCTGATTTATTTCAGATGGAACATTGTGCATTCATTTATTTCAGATGAAACATTTAGAAGATGTTTACTCTCTCCATGAAAAGTAAAACAGCATTAAAAAAAAAAAAAAAAAACGACTTTAGAAACCTTGACTGCCCCTAAAAGCATTTAAGAGGTTTGCATGCACCTTAAAAGAAATGGAGAGGCCATCTCTTTGCCTTCCCTTCCATTTGTAGTTTAAAACTGTGCAGCATTGTAAGTGCGGTGTTTGAAGCTTTGTTTACATGTTGGACAGGACTTAGCTGTCTCATTCCCCTCACCCTCATTGCTTCCCTATTTGAAAGAGGACTTTCTTGCATTCTGATTGCAAGCCTGTCTACTCACACTGTCTCTAAAGAATACTAATCAGTAAGTCCTCTGCCATATGCAGTCCCTTTTGTCAAGTATGCTAAATAAAATGAGATTTATGATATTTGGCTGCAAGGATTTGACCAGAAAACTTGCTAAGGCAGTCCACCAGCGGTCCACCATATTTCCGTGTTGAAAAATGTGAAATGTTTACAGAAATGTGAAAATTTGACTATGTAATGATGTGTTATTGGAAGACATTATTGACAGAATCCTATGAAAGGAAAACACTAAAAAGTACCACAAAAATAAATAAGATAAAATATTTGCACTTCACTTCTAGTTAATTAATCAGCCAGTGGCTGTTAGAACAAGCTTTGTAATGCCATGAACATTAAATAGCAAAATTAATTAAAATAAATATTGCCCTAAAATGGACATTGATCAGTAAGCATTTTAACTAAATATTCTTAGGGTACACAATGCAATGTTTGTGCTTTCCTAAATCCTACCAATTTACTGTTACTTGGTGTAGTAAATTGATATGTTGGTAGTTATTTACCCAAGGTAGTGCAATATTTACAAAAAAATACTCTGATTGGATGTGGTGTGGTTCATTTACATACACTATCAAGTGGCAAGAGCAGACACAAACATGTAATAAGTGTGATAAAAACAAGTACATAAGCTAAAATGACAATGGATTAATTGTACCCTAGTGGCTTCCAGAATCACTACATCTCCGTCCAGTTTGGAGGAATACGAAATTATAATTGTTTATGTGGAGTCAACAAATCTGCCTTCACCTTGTTCTATTAATTCCATGAAGAATGACGGCAGTTCTGAAAACAAAGAAGTGTCCAAACTGGCATAAACAAGGTGCACCTCATAAAATGTTTTGTTCAGTCTTTCTTTCTTTCTTTCTTTTTTTTTTTCTTGGAAAGAATCCTGGTAAATGTAAGATCATCATAACAGCTAGCCAGACGTTTGGGTGGCGAAATGGCTTCAAACAACCCCTCTGGTGCTTTGCACAAGCTGTACAGAACACAGACAGACACTCCAGTCCAAACTGAAGCAACAAAACCTTAGAGATGGCCTTCTAAAGAGATGCTTTTCAGGTATTCTTATCTTATAAATTTGACCTTCTTTTCTTTCAGTCAACACTGCTGAATTAAGTGTTTTACTGAATAGCAGTCCTTTTGTGAGCTTAAAGCTGTACATTTCCGATTACCCCCATCTAAAGTTGACAACAAAAGGAAGAAGGTGTGTGTGGGGGAAAAAGGGGCAAAATAAGGACAGTGCTACCTAAAATATTAAAGGCGACTCTTGTAAATACACAGTATGCACAAGAGGCTATGCAAGCACTTTCTCTTGTTATCTCCCTTTCCCACACAGACCCACCCTTCTGCCTCACCTGTAGGAGCCTCTGGGATGAGACTGATGAGGTCTAAATACCCCTCTGGCAGGGATGTCTTTGATGGTTGTTGCCCGGCCTACTTTGCGCAGGGCTCATCGCAAGCTTCCCTCTGGGATGCCGAATCCAAAAAACAGCTAGAGGAAAGAAAGCTGCACCCAGAGTGGTGTGAGTGTATGAGTTATTTTGGATGCCCAGTTTGTCTGTAAAACCGACTCTGTAAGGTGTGAGAGTGTGTATGTGTGCCCACCTTGCTGTTCATCTAAAATGTGCCAATTTCTCTGCTGAAAGGGGACAGAGGATGTGAGTTTTACTGGCAGTTCTCGCCAAACAGGCAGGGTTTTCATTTTGTTCACTGGAAGCCAAGTGTGAAAGTTTGATGAAGAGCAATTTGCATCTCTGGATGACTATGAAGAGGTCGGCTTTGTTCTGTGCCACAGAAAAAGCCATGCCTGCACACTGCTTGGCCCCAAAAACCTGCCCACCCCATCACCAAGTGTCACCCACGCTTTGCTTCTCCGTCTCTGCCCTTCTGGCACCACTCGATTTCCACTTTGGCCAGTGGCTAGTCTGATATTGTGCTGTGAGGCCAAGAGCACCTGCTAGGAGTTTTTTTTTTTTTTTTTTTTTCATCTAGCCTCTGTTTGGTTTTGAAAGTGATCCAAAAGCAACCCAGAACCTCTGTGCACACATGCTCAAAATTGGATAAATAGGTGAAGCCAGAGTGAAACTTTAAAAAAAAAAAACAGGTTGTCCTGTGGAGTAAAAATCAATCTCTCACCTCAAAGCAGAAATATTTAAGACAACCGTCTTTTGAAAGTTCAAAGATGCATAATAGATCTTTTGGAAGAAAATTCCTTATTCCGTTACTATCAAACTGTTCTCTGTTACCATCTTTAACTAAAAAAACAATTAATGAAGAGGGAAGACATTAGATGTGGTGGCCCAGGGGGAAGACAGTGTTCTTTAGGATTTGTGTGTGTGTGGTAATGGGGCTAAGAAGCGAGCGTCTGCTTTGTATTTGTATTCTGGTGGCCAGGGGTATCCGTGGATACACGTAGGTGACTGGAAAGCATGCAGAAGGAAGAAGCTGGAGAGCAGTTATTTCTTCACCGTGGCCCTGATACCCACGATGATTAAAAGAGCTTCTCAGTTCTAGGTAACTTTAGGTCATTTCTGTTGAATCCGTTCTTGTTTGTAGCTGCATCTTTTAATGGTTTGTTTTGTGTAACTGGTAAGCAAATCTTTGCCATGTTTCTTTTTTTCATGTATTTGCAATTAATTTAAACAAACATATGAAGTCATATGTCCTACTTGCAAAATTTGTGATGATGATTTAGATTTTCAGTTCATTTTTATATTTGAGTTCCTTTAAAGATACAGCTTCTGTCAAACCCCCAGTTAGAATCTTTATGGGACAGTAGTTGGTAGCTATCTGTTAATATGAATTTGCTTTTCTTTTTGTCAGACCATATATCTGCTTTCGTGGCAGCAGACATAGACCTAAACAACCTTGGTGTATAGATCATAGTGTACACTTCTTACTGAAGACTCAAGAAAATGGCTCATTGAGTTTGTACCAAAGCATGCTTTTGCCATGTTAAAAAAAATCTGAATCTCAACATTTTCATTTTGTCGAAAGCTAATTTATTCATCTTTGCACTTCTATTCAAATAATCTTTAATATTGAGGTTCTAAAAAGAGCTGACTTGGCGTACATGGTGCCAGCCTTTAAAATTGGGACCAACTTGAAGCTCGCTGCCTAAATAAGAAAAGTTAAAGGATGGAAGAAAATCACTGCTGCTAAATTTTCAAAATTGTTTGGTTCTTATTCATACTATTAGCTTTTGGAATCGTTGCCAGTTTTATATTTGTCTTATTATTTTTTCTAAACTTAATTTTATTCCTATTCTCTCTATTATCTCACTGTGATGTTGTATTTTGGACTTTGCACTTTGGTCAGTTGAGGGTATTGTGCATGTGCTATATAAATACACTTTGACTTGACTTGACTTGACTAAATCTCCCCACATAAATGAGCACCATTTCCAGAACCCTGTCTGGGTAAAGTTGAGATGTCATCAGACTAAATCTGAAAGAAAAGCTCCTTTAACCCGCTCATGGAGTAGGATGATTCATAAATCAATGACTCCCACCACCTCTCCCTCTGTCCTCATTCATAATGTTCTAAAATCAAGCAGCTTTGAGGACAAAATGAAAAGAGCTTAGTCATTGTTGAACTTCCTTCATGTGGGTGACGATGATAGGGTATGTTGGCCTTGAAGGGATTAGCAGGGAAAATATGATTACTCAGACAATATCAACTGGCTTGAGACGGAGCTGGAGCACTAAAAAATGAGGCTCTGTCATTACTGAATCACTACACTTGCTGAGCTACATTTGGCTCTGTTGTAATGTGATGTCAACTTTTTATATGTTCTCCATAAAACATGAGGTTCATAATATTTACCTATCTCTTAAAGAGGTGTATAGTGAATTCATAAAATGGATTCTCAGAAAGTCGAAGCAAGTCATGTTATGGTTTTCTAACAAGCCGTCAATGAAACCATCAACACATATGGCAAGTCTTTGTGTAATCAGTTCAATTAAAATTTTAAATTATTGAGATGCACCTATCTTTTATCTCATTTGTGGCATGCTCAAAAATATGGAAAAAATAATTTCAAAGAAACTACAAGAAAGGCTCAATATATGTAATGTTTGTTTTTTTTCTGAGATATTTCTGTAAAAATTCTAACAGCTGTAACTGAGACCATTTGTCTAAACATGAAAAAAGACACATGCATCAAGACAAATATTTGATCTTAATATCTGCAGATAAACATCAAATTGAACTTAAACCCAACAGATTTGTGATGCTTTGCTATGGTGAGGATACTCCCACAGAGTATTTACTCACATTTAGTGACGATTTAATAATTCAGCGTGTCTGTTTGTGTAAATTTAATCAGCTAATAAAAGCAGAACAGACACAAAAGGGGGAGCTGACAATTTTCAATTTGGTAAATAAATGTAGAGGCAAAGACGAGTACAAAGCTGAAGATAAAGGTGAAAGAGGACCATAAAAGTAACAGGAAATAAAGCCACATGAGAGACAAAGGAGAAAATGCCATGTGCTCTCCTGTGTGTGTGTGTTTTTTATTTATTTATTTATTTATTTATTTATTTTTGTCTAACAGGGAGAGGAACAGAATCGTGAGAGGGGTGTGGTCAGCATCTAACAAAAAAGCATGATTGCCTTCTGCTGTCACTTCTCGGCAGTCAAAGCAACTAAAAACATGTTGGAACCTTCATTTATATTTTTCTGAAGCTAAAATAAATGGCAACATAAAACCTCTGTTGTGATTTTTAAGTAACTAAAGGCACACAGACACACAAATGATCCCGGTGACCTTTGTGAGGCTCTTTGTTGTTTCCAAGCTGAAATCATTTGGAATTTAAATAGTTTTTCTTTTACATCATCAACAATAGGAATTTGTCCCCCTGTTTTGTCTGTGGATGCGCAGCAGGCTTTATTGGAATGCCCTCTTCCTTCCTCCCCCTGCTTGTCCCCAGCCACTCCCTCTGGCGAGTGCTGATTTTTGATAATAAGCCCAGTAGTAGCCGTCACGTGGCCTGACCAGCAGTGCGCGGCATGTGTGCTGGTTAGGGACTTGAATGGCAATGGAGGAAGTACAGGGCTGTACAAGAAGGGAATTAGAAGACCCACAGTGAGCACTGATTCATACAGCCAGCGGGAATGTTGTTTGCTGGTACAAGACTTTTCTTTTGTGTTTTGTGGAGGCGGCTCCTGAAGCATCGCCTCTTTCTGCTTGTCAGTCAGTCACTTACTCGGATGATAATTAAAGATCCAACTTTATACATTTTAAGAAGTGCTGCCACATGTATGGTGCCACATTTGTAATTTGCATTTATTAATTACCTTTAGTAATGAAGGTTGTTGATAATTTAGCATCTGTTCTTTGAAAGCAATAAAAGGTGAATAGTTTTGTCATTTAAAATGTGTAAGGCACAAGCAGTGGGGAATCTTTATTTCTTCCTGTTGTCTTCCTCTTAGACGTTCACACAGCAATATTTGTGTTCAGATTGTGTGTATCTTTGAATGTGTAGGTAACCACAAGGGGGTTGGACAAACGGAGCTTTCAAATGACACTGTAGCTCCCTTCCCCCAGGTTTCACAAGAGTTTTATAGATCCAAAGGGACAGTTATGTGTGCATATGAGAAAATGTCCATTTGTGTGTACACCGTCGTCTCTTGAAGATGTTTTCCTCCAACAGATTGCTTTTTTTCTCACAGTTAAATGTTTAACATCATAAAATAAGATTTAACACCAGAAAAATAGAAATTTCCCAAAAAGCTAGTCAAAAAAATCTGGCACTTTGTAAAATCTAATCATGGCTAATCTTAATCCTTCTGATGTCATGACGTAGGCTAAAAGTGACGTATTGTGTTATCATTTAAATAACTTCAAGAACACATGAGAAACAAAGCCAATGGCATCTATTATGTGAAAGCTTTTATAAGGCTTTAGGACTCCAACAAATCCCAATTGGTGGCATTGTCCACTCCTTTATTGTGGAGTGGAGTGGCCTAGTCAAAGTCTGGCTTTAATTGCAATTGAGATGCTGTCACGACTTAAAACAGTAGGTGGATTAAAACGTTTCTGCAAAGAATGTTCACCTTTTTAGTCATACCAGAACCTGTATGTTTTTGATTGACACGTTTTGATTCAACCTTCATTGGTTGAAGCAATAAAATGTAATACCACGCCATCAAACTAAATATAAATGGTTGGTGTGTTGTTATTGTTACTTGGTGTAAAATTAATTGCCCATCATGACATGAACAAGGATCTATCTCTCTATATTAGACCAATTCTCGATTGCATCAGTGTAAAAGTTGGATCTTAACTGTACAAGAAAATGCTTTATTCCCACCAAGATAGCCAGAACAATTTGAACATCAGAAATATCAATGAGTCAAAGCAGACACAATTATTATTTTGGTTAATATTCCACAGTCATCCAATCATTTGCTTTCAATCAAGACAAAAGACAGATTTTCAACAGCTGCTTGTCTACAGAAAGACACTCTGAAAAATCTAGAGAAATAAAGCAAACACTGGAGATTTTAGATGTTAACGTGGAGCGGACTGAGAGGATTCACGGCTGATATCATTAAAGCGATGGTCATGTCTAGGAAAGAGTGTCTGATGCTGAGACTGGAGTACTGGGGTAAGACGTGGGGGAGGGGATCGGGCGTGTGTGTTTATGAGTGCAGGTATGGGTGTGAGTAAGAGGTTTGCTATCGGTGTCTGAGTGTTTAATAAATCAATGCAGGTCGAGCCTGAGAGCAGCATGTCGCCCAAATGGTCTGCTGTTAGTGGGGATTTGTAGAGTCGGAGTGTTTTTAGGTGTACTGCTTGAATGTGGGACAGGAACAATGAGATGTGGCTGTGCATGTGTCATTTCTAATAAACAATACAGAAGCTGAAAAAAATGACCTCATACCCAGACGTCTGTGAGTACAACCGACTCCAGCTTCTTTTACCTCTCCCCCTTGTGTTTAGGACATAATTTGTATAATCCCAAATGTGAGTTCAAGGGCTGTTACAAGGTCCCATCTGACTAAATCATCTAAAAGAGAAAAAAATCTAAGGAAAAAAACTGGCTCTGCTTGTTTTTTCCCCACTACGTGCTCCCTTGGTGGGCCCTTTTGTGCTGCGACTTAATTAGCAGTCTCTGAAGCGACACCAGTGCAGCATACAGGGGCTCTGGTCTCAGATCTCTGCACTCATGATGGTTTGTCTAAAAGAAAAGTTAAGTGTGACGTCCAAAGAACATGAGGAAATGGAGAGGGGGAACTAGAAAAAAAGAAAGATAAAACAAAGGAAAGACATCTATGGTAAAGAGGAAATAATTGTAATTATCTAGATTTGCACTACCTACTTCACATGTTAAATATGTGGAGTTCACATATCTGAATTACCTCCGTGTCAGAGAGTGGGAGGTTTACAGGTTTTGCAGTTAAACAGCCGCCAGTCTGATTCAGTAATTTAAAAAGATTTTATGTGGTAGACAAACACAAAGTCATGCATTAGCTGCAATAATTAAAGGGGAAGGATACAAAGGTAAAAATGTTTTATATCAAAAATTTGAAAATATAGTAATAGAGAACTGTACTGATCCTTGAACTTGAAAATATTCAGTATTTTATGTTGATATTTCACATAAAATCCCCCCAAAATTGTACTTGCATATCTAGTTGTAAATCAACTAAACTTCAAATGATTGTGGGGTATGAATACTTCTGCAAAGTACTGTCTGTATATGTTGGAACATAAAAGTAAAACAGACAGAGACTGACACTTTTCATTTGGAGGAACCATGTTCATTCCACTTGAACACTTTTCATCCTCGTTTTGTCTTTGATCATCCCTCGTGCTTTGGATCTACTCGTCTTCGTTCAGCTCATGTTTCCTTCAACTTCAAAAATAATTTGCAGAGATCAAATGTGACATGAGAGTAAGACAGAGCAATAAAAAGGGGGGCAAGCATGGAGCTCAACTTGGAGGGTCGTTGTGACATGTGGCTGATGCAAAACTTGTTTTGGGAAGATGTGAAAGTGTGGATGTATGAAAAACAACCTGCAAGACTGTCAATCTTATCAGAACGCTTAATAACTTTGTTTCTTTAGCCAAGGTAATGTTAGAAGACAGCCAAAGTGATCAAATCAGTTGAAAAAACGTTTATCGTGTAAGTGTTGCCATCATGAGACTTGTTTAGGTTAAACTCACCAATCAAGATTTTCAGGTTTGTGAGCTTATATTGAGACAGGAAGTCCCACTATGGTCACTTCATAATATAAGGTTGGAATAGTTGAGGGAAAAAAAAGAGATACAAAGTCGAGGCTTCCTTGCAAGTTTGGTAAGTAGTACCTTCAGGCACCTCCTCTGTTTATTTTACTTATTTATTTTTTTTCAGTTTGATATAGATGGCAAACAGGAGCCACAAGATGACTCAGAATATGCACCAACATCACACACTTGTGCATTCAAACTGATGGTTTGTGATCATTGACTTGAAAAAAAATCTCATTTTAAATGAATCATCCACACAACGAAATATGCAGTATGAAGTAAAGCTCAAAAATGAAGTTTTTATCGTTTAAAGAACAGAAGTTTGAATATTTAAGTCAAGTCTGCAGGTGAGGAAGGAAATATCCAGTAAAGTGCTGGGAAATTAGGCTGCCATTTTTAAGTGCTAATATTTGGTCAAGGTGTCTAGCAAACAGGGTTGACTTCCAGCTCATGCCCATATTTTTTTTCTTCATTTGAACAGAAAGATCAGGCCGCTACGCAAACGAGATAATGTAAGCTTGTCTTGGACGTAAGCATCTGTTGTTTGCCGTTAGGTTCCCCTGTGATAAAACTTGTTTGAGTATTATGTAAAACAGCTTTTTCATTAGCTTCCTCTGGATGTTGCTCCAAATCAGATTGAACTAAGTCATATTATTTGTCTGCAGGAGCTTGAAACACAGGATGTGTGGCGACTTGTTTTTATTCTGAAATCAGTAAAGAGAGATATGGCAGTAAACAGTTTTATCTTTCCACACACAACAAAAAAGAGAGATTAGCCTCTGTGACTGCATGTCTTTCTTCCTCAAAGTCTCTTTTGTCAGCTTATTGTTTCTTCATCCTACTTTAGAAGCAGTAAGTGTATGATTACCATATGATTTTTATCTGCATTGCACTTTATTGCAATTTGCTTACGAACAAGAAGTAATGGTTTTCCTGGATTTAAGAGGGTATTTGTTATGCTGTTTGTGTGAACTGTAAGCTATTAATATTTTATCCCGACCTGTTTCGATTTCAACCACCCTCCTCTCCTCAGAGCCCTATCTGTACTTAAGGCAGGGGTCTGAGGAGCCTTGTTTACCAGGTTTTGTTGCAAGCATTTAGGCTTAAACCTCCCCATTTCCATCAAATCCATACTTTGCTTTCATTGTGATATTTTATTTACTTCTATTTTTCACCAAAATCTTATAAGTTTCACATTTGTATGCACATTTCTCAGGAAAAGGTATCTCACAACTTTATACAGAGATGAACCGAATAGTCACCTACTTAAATGTCAATTCATGCAATAATAAGAAATCCAGGGATATAAACTTTCTGAAAAAAAAAAACAAAAAAAAAAACTCCAGCTGTCTTGCCTTCGTGTCGTTTTGAAGTTACAGAGTATTTGAAGTTGCTTTCTACCTTTTCTCCAGTTCTCTTTGATCTTACCCCCCGCTGGTCTTCAGGGTCGTTTTTTTACCCGATTATATGATTCAAATGTCACCCAGGCGCTCTGGGTCCTGCCCAGTTCTACTCACATCTGGTGCACAACATAAATGATTCTCTTGTTTTTTGTATGTTTTTTTTTTTTCTTTGCTTCACAGAGTTCTTGGGCTATAGGTCTGGTTCTCTTGAGCCCAAAGAAGGGGATCATGAAATGGTAACAAGCTTCTTTGAACCTGTAGGTGGTATTTGATGCTCAGAAAGCAGCACAGTATATTGTGTGTTTGATCAGACTGCTCCCTGGAATACAGGTCGGGGGTTCACGTCACATTGCTAACCTTTGTAGTGCGTGCGTCAGAGTCTACAAACAGACTATTACGTGTATGCTAATTCATTTTAGTGGATTATTAACTCGATTTTGTTTTCATGTCTTTTATTAAGTAATTAAACTATAATGATGTACGGAGTGATGTAAAGACAATTCTAAATATACTTTTGAGAAAGATGAACTTTGAAAAGTTTTTTAACGTCTTTGTTTCCATTTCTGTTGCACTTCTATTGCACTTCTGTTGCACTTCTGTTGCACTTCTATTTTTTTACTGACTATACAGTCAGTTGGAGGACAAAGCACTTTTATTCATGTTTCTTTTTTATGTACATGCATTTTTTCAGTTGGTATGTGAATGAGTTACTTAGATTTTAACATAGTAAAGTTCAACCTTACTAAAGAAAAGCTAAATCTTCTCCCGGTCTCGTCTTGCAGTCTACCATCATATATATTTCCCAAGTGAAATTGCTGCTTCTGCTTGTTCACAGTGACTTGGTAGCCAACTGATTATTGGGAAATTCAATGAGCCTTTAATCTCCTCAAAAGACCAACATTATACTTGTCTACGTTACTCAATCACATTTTATGTTCTCCTCTCCCCCACATTTGTGGTCTAACCTCTACCCGCTGATTAACGGTCTCTTTCCTCCATCTGACACGCTCCGTTCTTTAGCTCTTTAACCGATCACAACAATGTGGAAGACCATCTATTTCCTCTCCTCTTTCTCCAACATTCAGCACACTTGTTTCTTTCTCACTCTCTGTAGTTTTCCTCATTTTTCTCCCTTTGCTCTCTTGACTTGCTTGCTCTTTGAGGGTCCTTCTCCCTATAGTTGTTCACAGTCATAGAAAAACTGAACCATATTTTTTTCTTTTTGTGTTGTTTTGTTCCGGCATGCATTGTTACAGGACATTTTTGTACTTGCTCTGCAGGGAATACAGGTGGTGCTTTTCATGTTTTGTGAAAGGAAGCATGACTACATTCTCTTTATAGAGTTTAAAGAGCATATATTGCTGGGTTTTTCAAGGCTTTCATGTTGTTTTAGATTAACAAGGTCACACATTAAAAAGAAAAAAAAACAGTCTAATTTAAACACCGGTTACAGTATTTACATGTTGTTTATCTACATTTTTGTGCATGTTTTAATCTTTTGCGAACCATTATGGAATATGTACACCCAGATATCATGTCATGCATCACCATTTATTCAATTTTCCTTCTTGTTAAATATCTATATTGTATGTTTATATATTTAACATATGTGTAGGCAGTTTAAAATATCTGTATGTCTGCTGTTCTACATGTTTGCTTTTGTCTGAACCAAAATAAATGGAAAAAAAAAATCACATTGGTGTAATAATGAACCTAGGTTTAATTCTGATCCAGGGCTCGATTTCCTCCAATGCAGGTGACCAGAAATAAATTAGAGCTAAATATTATTTTTATAGTAAGTAGACGGAATCAACCAGCTTGATGTGCTGCTAAGCAACTAAAGCAAAGGTTTCTACTCAGCTCATTTAATACATGTGACAAAGATGAGACATTTGATTTTTTATTTTTTTTATTTTCATGCATAAGTAAAAATTGCATGTAGCAAGTCTCAGAGAAGAATATCCACATTTTGGCATCTGGAGTGAATAGATCCTGATTACAGGTGACGCAGTGTTCCCTTAGTTATTTATGTTTCGGTCACTGTTTTATTTCTGTATTCCTTTTACTTCGTGTGTCTAGCGGAATGGAAAATTGAATGACTTCAAGGCAAGAGGATGACCTTTACCTGTTCTCGTCTTGAACCAGTGTTCCAAAACATGTTGGCAGTAATACGTAGAGGAGAATCCTAATAAGCTGCAAGCTTGTGGAGGTTTGGTTATACTCGAGGTGAACATCAGTGGGTCGATTTCGTCACTCATTGATCCCCGGGGTTTTCAGAGTGACAGTTGCTGAATGTCAGCAGAGCATTAACATTAAACATTAACACAATGATATGTATTTAAAGGGTAGATGACTGAAGTGTGTCCAAAACATGCTAATCTTCCCAGTGCTTTCTCACTCTAATGCATCAGTAGAGCTGCTGATATGTCAATGAGTTGACACTGTGTGACCTATTGGTGCGGCATTAAGAGTATCAAAATCAGAGTAGGACTTGTTAAGAGTTAGATGTAAGAGTTGAACATTGGTTTAAAAACCATACAAAGCGCCTACAGCAATATTAAATTACATTTGCTTTTGGACAAGAGATAAAGGCAGTTTTAAAATGACAGTGTGTCCATGTGATATAATTGCATAAGAGCACAAAACACTTGTTCCCAAATTCTCTATGGGGTATAAAGACTAGCTTTAGATTAAGTCCCAAAAGCTTTAATTGAGTGGTGGAGATTTAACCAAGTCTGACACATTTACATTATATTGATTTAAATTATCCCTAGTAAACTATGCACTGAATGAATTTTCAATTCTGCGTTGTCAGAATATCCATTAAGTCACCATTATGGTCTCTACTAAGTCTTTCAAGTGAAACTTCCAGCTTGATATTCTACATCAGTGTCCCATATCGGCTTTTATTTGTTGGGTCAGGTAGCTGTGTCTCTTTGTTTTTTTTTTTATGCTGTTCATTCACTAATGTTCTCTAACAAATTTCCTTCAGGAGAACAACTAAATTTGTAATGAGATTAAACTCTGCAGGAGTGAACTCTTTTTAGTAATTTGGGGACTCCTGAAGCGGTTTTCTTTCCACTAAATTTCATTTACAGTTTATAAGGGAGTTAAAATTGACAACTATGTATCATGTTTCTTTCATTTTACAGATTTTGGTGTTGGTCCACCAACACCAAATAAATAAAATCCCAAATAAATACTAGAAGTTTGTGGTTGGTACATGACAAACTGTGGTAAAGTTTATGGAGTATTTTTCACAGTAACTGAAAGTCCTGTACGATTCCTTTTGTAAGTCATTTTGTCACTCAAGGTTGTAGTCTGCAGAGTAACTGGTATGGGAAAAATCTGTTACAAACTCCTAACTTTCTGATCACATGTAGAAGAATGGCATGAATAGATAACATCAGATTTAAGTGCTGTGGTTTCTAGATGTTACTTTAACTTTTATGAGCAAAACCAAGTCGTTCTAAGCTTTATGCCATGATTTCAGCAGAGAAAGTCCTTAGAGGTGCAAAGAATTAATGCATGGTGCAAAGGCCAGCAGCACCTGACACGCAGCAAAACTCTATATGATAATGTATACCTGTAACAGCATAATCCTTCACTTGTCCGGAATACATTATTTAATACCTGTGAATTAGCATTCACATTGTCAGGAAAGCAAAGATCAAAATAAATGTAAATAAACTGAATGTCATTATGCCGTAGTCATGAAATGAACAGGACAATAGTCAGTAAAACATACAGAATAAATACCTGAGTGAACTGCAAGTGAAGTGGGATGATGGGGCAGAATTGAGCATTTGATGGTGCAATTTAAATGTGAATAAAGTTATTGATGGCTCAATAATGTCGATAAAATCTGCCAGGAGCTACAATGGTGTGTCTGTTTCCCACATAAATATTCATCACTTTTTCCATCAGGAGACGGGGGACTAAAATAAAACGTTGCGTCTCCACTCTAGGTGGAAGGGTGGATGGTATGTAGGCTGTGTGTGTCTGCATGATGGCGCGCGTGTGTGTTTGTCTAAAGTGCTTATACATCTTCTCTTTCTCCACATTCGCTCTCACACCTCATAAGCTAGATTCAGACTGTTCCATATGGATGACGCTCGTATATGACAGTTCTTGGCCTATCAGAATTCAAATGTAAGCAGCTGTTTGCGTGTGCATCAGCAAGTTTTGAGAAGTGTTGAAAGACATGAACAGACTTTATACATTCTAGTCCAGCTATATTGTTTGATTCTCCAGTTATTAGTCATGTTATGCACATCTTTTCAATCAAGTCATTGATGTGAACCTGTGTTGCTAATTGAGTAAAATGTGTTTACGTTTACTGTCGGAGCAAGAAAAAAAGTTTCTTTTTTAATGTTTTTGGAGTTCCCTAATAGACTGTACTATATGAACCTGAAAGACCTGGTACTGAAAACAGGCTTTCTGCTACTAAATTAAATTAAGTTCATTTTAAGACTTTTTGAGACCCTTTTAAGAATATAATTTAAATTTTAGGTTGACATGAATTACAAAAAAAATATCTGAGTAGGAATAATAGTCATATCACAGTTTTAACTTTGAATGTTTTGCCTAAAATATCTTTCCCAAAGGTTAATTAAATTCATATTGTATTTGTTGATGGACACAAGCTTTTCAGTTCCTTTCACCTGTAGAAAGAGGGTAAGCAGAATCAAATTCCATTTGTTCTCCAAGACAAAGAAAGATTTGTTGGAAACTGATGGGATTGTATTTACAAGCGTCTTTATTTTAATGAGTCTATAAACTGTATGCTGTAACCCTGCCTTTTACTTTGGCTCTTTTGCACCTTCCTCTGATTTTAAAAAGCTGCTTTGGAAGATTAAGGTGATGTACATCAGCTGATGTTTCATGAGTGTGAAACGAAATCCTAATTTGTGGATATCTGACATGAGGCTTATTGTGATTTAAGATGCCACTGACTGCACTTTTTTTTCTTATCTTTTTTACTTCCGAGGGGACATTCCTTGCATGCTCCACAAATCTCTGTTATCAGGCTATAAGCAGAGATTCAGTGAAAGATGGAAAAAAGGAAAAGCAGACCGGAAGAGATGGGATTTATGCTAACATGCTGGTAGGAATGAAGGGGATTTATGTGATCCTTTGTGATGACTGATGGCATTACATGAGACCCTGCAATGGCAGTGCATTTCCGTCACACGTTTTGTCTCTGTATCCCCGTTTTCTCCATCCTGCTCTTTCTATTTACCTTTGTCTGTAGCTCAGACTACTCTGCAAGTCCCCGGGGAAATGCTGCTGATTTATTCTAGACCTACACCTTCTTCAGTTCTATCTCTCTAATGTCTTCAGCCCCCAACAAGCAGCCTCTTTTCTCTTATAAAAATCAATATTGTGTGTGCTGGTGAGCGTGTGCACATGTAATTTATTTTTCACCTTACATTGTAAGCAAAATTTCATATACATATAGGAAGGATCTATCGCCACTGCTGCAATGGTGTCAGTTTTCAATGCTTGTACTTCATAATCATTGCTCCCAGATGTGTTGTCAGTCATACCAACACTGCGTCATGCACTATACACGAAAAACTTCAAGCTAATAAGGGTCCCACTTTACAAACAAGAGGATGTACTGCCAGGGCTGGAACAAATCATTGTCGTTCATTAAAATGAATTTACTGTAAACGTTTTCAACACAAAATTCTCCAGTACTGTAGAGTGTCCTTTCTTAAGGGAACACATCTTTCATAAACCTATAAAGATGAGGAAATTTGACACCAAGTGAAATCTATGTGCCAAGTATAAAACTGTTAAAACACACTTTACAGACACAGTATACTGTCAGCTTTTTTTCTTTCAAAGTAAAGCACAGATGCACGATTTGTTGTACATGCAAGTTTTGCACAGTTTCCAACTTCCAACTTTTCCTTCATTGAAAGATTGTCTCTTGAGTTGAAAATGTAAAGGAGAAGGCAACAATTGGAGAAGCATACAGTCAGTTATATGCAGGATGGTGTTTACATTAGATATTCTCTTGTACAGAGGAGACAAATAGAAGTTACACTTGTCCTTCAAAATACACTTTGCACATCCGGTCCTTTGCTAACAAAAGAAATCTTGGAATACAAACATAGTTTGGACAGAATACGTACATTTTGACATGCAATTTCACCTAGCAAATGTCCCCGACCCACAGTCAATGTGAAAAAAGAATCTTTGTCAAAGAATAGTTTATCAAAGGCCTCTCAACCTCCCACGTTCTAAGCTGCATGTGAACACAGCACCTGGAACACAGCCGGCAACAGTTTGAGTCAAAACGTTACTTGCTCATAATTAAATAAAAATTTAACTGGAAAATTGATTTGAAATTGGAGCTCAGGGATTATCTTTTGACTTTTGTTGGATTTGAATTAATTGGCCTTTTTGAATGGATTTTAAGATGTTTCTTTTCTGCTCATTTTTGCCACATGCTGTCAGTCACTTGATAAGACAGTAGTTAATATTATTAAAGAGTAATAATGCTGTTAAAAATCCAGTGTACATTATCTGCAGGATTTCTTTTTGTAGGTTTATCATAGTAAACATTTCTTTCATTTCCACAGCAAAGAAGACTTGTGCGACCACTGACTTTGCCTGTAAGAACGGACAATGCCTGCCTGCTAGGTGGCGCTGCGACGGAGAACCAGAGTGTGCAGATGGTTCGGATGAGGCTGATGCAATCTGCAGTAAGTAGCTTCACAAATGCATTGCATGTTCAACAGGCGAACCCAACCACACATGTTGATGAGTGGTGCCACAAAAGCAAACACTGATATAATGACAGATGGAACAGAGAGTCAGGTAAGTTAACACCTATTCCCACATACACAGTTGACACGTCTCACATGTGCTAACACATGTTGTGAATCCGTGAGTTAAACAGAAGTCAACTTGCATTTTTTAAAGAGCATAAACATCTGCATTACGTCAGCAGTTTTTTTTTTTCTCATACATTCATGCTGGATTCACGACAGTAGTTCTGTTCTGGTAACACTTCCGTCACTCTCAAGGATGTCCATTCTTTGTGCTTGCTGCACTTTGCAACCTTCCATTCCTTGAACACTGCATCAGGAAATTGCTTTCAGTTGGACTGCCATACATGGTTTAATCAAGGCCAAAGGAGTGACAAAACATTTAGACTTATTTTACATCATTTCCTCACAGCTAAAGTGAAAAGTGGAAAGAAATAATTTCTAATTATCTCTATTACTTTTACCTGACTAAGCAGCTGATCAGAGCAGGAAAGACCAATACTTTAACGTTTAATGAAGTAGTCCACAGCAAAACTTAGATATATTTTTTCTACTACTTCACATATCTTCTAAAACCTTTAATAGACACTTTACTGCTTGTGGTTAGATCTGTTACTTATACATTTTTGGGTTATTATTGGCAAATATAAAGCTATTCTGTATTTTGTTCTTTTTGCTCAGCATTGGGTTATTTCTTTCCTTCAGTCCAAGACTTCAATTGTGTCCTATTCCTGGGGTAGAAAGTGTTTCCAACGAAGCAATTACTGTTTTTCTTTGTTGGGGTGTTTGGAGGCATCTGTCTTTTCTCCTTGTGTTCTTCCTCTCTACCTAAGTTTCTTGCAGAGATGATCTTTGTAGCAAAACTGCTCAGTGTCCCTATGCTGCGTCACAGTGAGCTGTCAGATATTGAATAATTTATCTCAGAAAGCAAATGATGATAGGAAAAAGAAACATAAAGAATGTGTTGAGCACAAACAGAAGCATTTAGGACAAGAAGCTAGCAGTGACTTTCCCAACTCAGCAAAGCAATAAAACCCTTCAGCAAAGTATCAATTGATGAACAATTTTAATTCCATTGTTCAAAGTTTCAGATTACTGGTTTTTCACTATTCTTGGTAAGTCACAGAGCATCTGTTTACTTCACAGATACAGGACTGGTGAGACACTCATCAAATACATGTCCTGGTTCAGAGCTAGAAATCTGTCTTTCCTCTTCAGTCTTATCATTCAACTCTCACACTACAACCCACATCCTATTTGGCACTTTTTCATCAATATGGATCTCAAAGAGGTGATCAAAGGGGGCTTTGAAGATCCCCAATGATAAATCTGATTGGCAGAGGCCAAGAACGTGTGTGGGTTTGCATACGAGCACATGCCTTTTCTAAAAGCTTAGAGTGTGCGCACTGGCATAAGTATGTGGGTAAAACTGAACTCAATACTTGTATTCAGTATTCATCGCAAGGTTAAAATCCAACCCATTTCATCAGATCAGTAGACTAGTGGTTTAGTCTCATTATATCTAATCAAGGTCAGACATGGAGAGCTTCTCGAACTCTTTCCAGACGCATCGATCACCACAGGTCTATCATGGTATTCTACATGCATTGTGAGGTAAAAATAAAACAATGTTACAACAACAGGAATTGAAACTTTGTATTTGTTCACATCTGTGCCCTTTCCTCATTATTTGGCCTCATTTGGTTATTTAAAGATTGCCATTAGTCTCTGTCATAGTAGAGACTATTCTTCCTGGGTTCCACACCACAAACATTACAATAAAATCATACTTTTACAAACACTACAAAAAAAAAGGATATAATGAATCATTAGACTCAGGCGACTCAGATGGATCTAAAAGTTGCAGGACACTGAGCCTTAAGACCTGGGTCCAGGTGTAAGGATGACATTAGGCACCATTAATCAGGCTGTTGCTGCAACAAACAGTTAACACTTGCATGAATTCTGCAGCAGTAGAATATATGTGCAATATTGCATCTTTAAGTTACAACACTCACGGTAGAGAATCTTTTGACAGATATTGTTGGCAAACGGACTTAAATGATGAACAAATTACATTATTTTTTTTCATTGCCTTTGCTTCAATGCCATGGAAACACAACAATCAAAAAGAAGTGTGATGGAGTTGGTGATGGTGTAAAGTTATACAATGTGGACAGAATTCAGAAATGGCGCAAAATGCCCTTTAGTTTTAACATCTTGATATGATGAGGTAAAGGGGTAAACTGTACCTGCTGTTCCTTCCAGAAGCATCTGCATTGGTTGTTTCTGTACATTTTTTAGTTTTTGCTTCTCAGCACTTTCTTTGTGTAGTTTAAGACTTTTAAATATCCTTCTGCCAGCCAACATCTGTGCGTAGCAATCTTGTTTCTGTCATTTTGCCTGCTGCTTGTCATCCACTTTCTGATCCAAGTTCAGTTTAAGTAATGCCTTGATGGAATTGATTGCCCCGGGAGAGAATCGATGGGCTGATCCCTGAGACTTTTGGTCGACTGCTGATTAACTATGGACCTCCAATGATGGCTCTGAAACTCACATGTGCAGACGCACACACACCTACACACAAACCCACAGGTTGCTGTGTCGTTCTCTGTAATTACACATTGAAAAAACCTGGGCCTGAAGGGGGTTCTGGAAATAACGCTCAATAAAGCCGAGCAGTGGTTCATGCATGATCGTATGACTTTGTGGCTTATTAGTTATTGCAGTTGTTAGCATCAATTCTCAAAAATAGATTAGAAACATTATGGGGCATCTGTATTTCAGAGCCAAACACTGTGTCTGTTTACCAATCACCAGCACATTTCTCACAGCATAGTCTGTTAGCAGAAAACTTTATAGTATTTAGTCATGCAGTGTTCATGCAAGTCTCACTTTTTTCCATATAATTAGTCTATGTTTTACTCGAGAGTATTGTCGCCATCAAAACGTTATTTCAAGTGCAGCGTCCATCATGCCACTGAAACTTTCTCACTACATTCAGTTAAATGTAGTGAGAAACTACACTTAAAGTCACTTAAAGTCACTTAAAGCTCAGGCTTGAATTGACGTGGTTAGATATCAAAATACTGACATAGGTTTAGAAAAACAAGCTAATTATTTTTGTCTTAACATGCAGAATGGTCATTTGGAGGTCAGATATCAATTTAGAAATATATATCAAAAGTGTTCTATATCTGTTTTCTTACAACAGAAGCTGTCAGGAAACAGTTCATGTTCTCTAGTTTACATCTAGATTACATGTAATCATTCATATATTATTTTAACTTACATTTTTTTCTGTTTGGAAAAAAAAGTGTCATGCTTCATTTATTGATTGATTTTATTCCTCTTATTTGATGTTTAACCATGAAAGCTTAGGAACAATAGACACTTGTCACTTTTAGTCTACCGTGTATTGGACAAAGATATAAGTACACTCGTTTTATTCTGCCTTTCTGGATGCTCGGAAACTTAAGAATGTGATACAAAACCCCCATCACAGAATGCCTAAACTTTTATGAGATGTGGAGGATATTTTATATTCATGACATAAAAGCCTTGTATCATCTCGGTGACTAATCTATTCCAGGTCTACTCAAGCATCTCACACTTGGAGGCATGCTGATAAAGGCTGTCTTGAAAAGTCTCTAAACCCATTATGAAAGAGAATGGGAGGAAAGTATACTAGCACAAATGAGAATTTTGATGAGTATTGAAGTCAAGTAATCTCAAGTCATTGTTCACGGTTGAGAAGCGTCATCAGATAAAACCGAGAGAACAACAGTGTACGCATTCCCTTCGGCTCTGCCATTACGATATCAAAGCAGCTGTGTTTTAATTGAGAAAACGGGGGATTTTAAAACATTTGGTTCTTTGATATGCTTCAAACTCGACTCTGTTGCAAGGCCTTAAAGTTAGCTCATTTGCAATGGAAATGTTTTATTTGTACACTCAGACTTGTTATTAAATAGTTTGAATACAATTTACATCTTAATGTGTCCTGATATGGTTAGCACATATTGATCATCTCTTATTTTTTGGTCTACTTTACTCAATACCTCAGGGTTTATTTCTTTCCAATCCAGCTGATGAAAGTCATTCATCTAGAGAAACAAACTGTCAAAGTGGTGCCTCTCATCACAGCAAGACTTCTCACCCACTTGTGGTAGTCATGATTTATAGAGCTCATATCCACTCATTTCCACTACCTTCATCAAGTTCTTTTCCGTATGGTAATCATAGCTTTGCTGGGGAAAAGATTAAAGAAAAAATTGTGTAGACTTGGACAGCAGAAGCAGATTGATTTTAAAGAATGTTTGCAGCTTGAATTCCTCTCAAGGTTTCGTTGCTGTCTTAGAACGTGTGGGATTTTTTTTATTCCCAGGTCTGATAAAAAAAAAGAAAAAATAATTGAATAAAGAAAACTTTTTTACCTCTTTTTTTTTCTTTTTTTTTAACCTGACAATTCCAGACAATTTCACATCCAAATTTACCTGGATCTCTTTTAAAGATGCTTTCTTAAAATGTCAAAGTTAAGCACTAAAGCTGATGTTTGTTTAACAAATGGGATGAAGGTATGAAAATTCACAAAACTGCTCTGATACTTCAGTCATTATTTGACAAGTCCAAGAGTTAGATCACCTCGGACACTAAATCTAGGATAGTGCAGATGCCAACAAGCTGTGAAAAGAGTTGTTACTCAATGTTCAGAATGTTTTTTAAAAAAGGGGAAAGAAATGTATTTTTGAGAAAAGTGTGGAACTTTGAAACAAAGATTATTAGAACCCTGTCCTCTGGAGTTCAAATGTGCATGCAGGGAGGAGGGACCCCTGAACACTTACTCAGTTATAACTGCAGAATGTTGCTGGTGTTGTACAGCAGATACCAATGATTGGATGCTGACTGTTGAACATGGTAATTGTGTTTTGCATCATAGCAATTGCTGTGAGATGTAGTTTTAATGTAAAGCTGGAATAGAGCTATTTCTTTATTTCTCCAGTTGTGTAGTTTAAGGCATGACTGTAAGATTACTGCAAAATGTATGTCTGCAGCCCCCAGCCTTCTGAACAACAAGCAGTCTCATTGTGTACATAATCGTTACAATTATGTATGAAAGATGTAGTTTTTGTGCACGTTCTAATAGAGCATTTCGTGCTGGTTGGCACTCCTATTTTCTCAGGCGTCTGCAGAAATTGTAGCCCATCTCAAACACATCCGTACCTTCATGTTGATCTGACCACTCAGCTGTGCTGTGAGCATTGTGCAAGAACATTTTAACCAGCTTGCATGTTTTACACCCTTACGTGAATTTTAATTATTTGTAGTGACAGAACTTTTGTAATCTCTTTAAGGAAGTTATTAAAACAAGTGTATGATCAAATCTGTCTGCATCAGTTCTCCTGCATAGATGCTCATATCAATTTCTTTCCACTTTTGTCTTGGTGGGCTACAAACACAATTTGTAGAAGAGTTTTTGTAAGGCTCCTTTACTTTCTAACAGATGGGCCATTTATGAAATGTTGCTAAAGTGTTATCTTTAGATTTGTTTGTGCAATGAAAGTTAATTTTGATATCATTTAAAATGAACTGAAACTAAGCTTAGTAAAAAGATATGACAAGCAATTTATTAACAGTTACTATACATTTTGTGTACTGAGTTTTATGCAATTTGATAAAACCATAACTCATACCACTTATTAACGAATTACGATGTCCACCTGTTCACCACTTCTCGCCATTTGTGTACTGAATACATTTCCATGTAATGTAACACAAATGTGTGACTCATGTTGTGAAAAGAATTATGAGTCACAGAGGAATATAGAGAAATTATTTCCATGTCTCCTGGTGGTCAGCAGTTCCTTTTTGTCCAAGGGTTTAGTCTGTTTCTACTGCAAAGTCAGTTGTCCGGTGTTGAGACTTGAACTTGCTTCCCTCCCACTTCCTCTCCTCTACATCGGTTCCACCTGCTCCAGAGTGGAGAAGTGACTGTGGATTTGCCCGGCCGTTCTGAGACTACAGGCAGGTCAGCCTAATGCAGCAGGGTGGCAGGAGGTTGTGCTCGTTAATTATTCTAGAATACGAGCGGAAAGGTTTCACTGAGTTGCATTGTCGGACGGCTTCAATTTCATGCTTGAGGCGGCCTCAGGCCCGGGCATAATTTCCCAGGCGACCTGTCTCTTGTTCTCCCTACCTGTATATGTCTTACTTGCACTTTCATCCCGGAAGAAAGTCGATGACCTTGGCATCAAAAGACACTAATAAATACAAATAAACTCATTTTAGAAATGGATGTAAAATTTACAAGCTCCCATGAAAGTTACAAATGTTTAATGAATCATTCTAGTTTTTCTTATACACTTTTTTCATTAGTTCCATCAGTATTTTGTGGGAGGGGCTAAAATAAGAAATTGTTTGCAAGCAAGATGGCATTTAAACCTGACTCAGCAGCGGTGCCCAGATTCCAGCAAACTATTGTGAGAAGTTTTTCAAGTGATACAAAACACATTTGACTGAAGTTGTATGGTTTAAAAGGAAAATTCTACCAAATCATGTAGATTTCTGAATCTGGAGAAAGATTCTTAAATCTTTTTAGTCTGGCATTTAGCAAAGCAAGAATAATTGTACTAAGCCCGATTGACCTAAAACAGGAACATTTAGGTCTGGTTTTGTATCGGAGTAAGATGAGAATGGAAAAATGTTTGTGTATTTTTATAAACTTAATTCTTCATATATTGGAATTGTTATTGGTAAACTAGAAACTTTAGAGAAGAATCTTTTTTTTTTTTTTATCTTTTTGCATTAACTTTTTTAAGCTCTTTAAGCTTAAAGTTCAAACCCAACTGTCTGTGTTGCAAAACGGAAGCCTGATTCATTTTTCCCCTGCTTTTTTTCCTCCTCCAACAATCTCATGAGTTTCCATTTTATTCCAAGTATATTTGTCGGCCAATTTGTTTCCTACTATCCATTTACAGTTATATTGGGGATAAAACGTGTAATTTCCTATGGGAGCACTGGTGTCGCGCTGTATTTCTTCCCCAGTGGCACTGTCAGACACAAAGTCTAGACATTGCTAATGGTCCCAAGCTTATTCTTTCTGCACATAATTTAGATTGGGGGGGCAGAGGGGAATGGTGAGAAGAGACTGAGGGAGACAACAGCATCCTATTTTAGCCACATCTACTGAAAGAGGATGATCTTGCCAAATCTTTAGATCCAGAAGCAGTTTTATTCTGTCAGTCTGTTTATTCAGAGACATGTGAATGTCGTGTAGAAATTGTGTCGTAGAGATTTTTGGGAAGCAGAATCGGAAGAAGTTTTTTTCCTTGTAGAGCTTGATATTTTTGGTGCCTACTTCTTTTCTGTTCTCGTACACAAAGCATGCATGTCATGCTGCCACATTGCTTCATGCCTCCACACAGAACACTCAGAAAGTAACCTCTTGAAAGAAATTGTTACCATGCTCTGCTGGTTGTATATCCCATAGCTGCTTTTCAAAACTTGACTTTCGACTTTTGACTCTTTTGTTGTCATAGATTTGCTCTTAGTATTTCTGTTGAAACAACTTTCTACGATCACTATTTTTGTTCCATTCCTTTAACATTGTGCTTCTTATTTCCAAGCTCTCCTCTTCCTTCCCTTCACCATTTTCCTGTCCACTTTAACTTGACTTTGATCTCTCTGTCTTTAACACACTTTGCGTCTGCTGCCACAGGGCTCCAATAATTGGAGATCAGAATTCTAATCAAAGCCAATAATCAAGGCTAACCTTCGTTTAAGTTGTGGTTTGATATTTGAAGGACATCACAGTGGGGTGGTGATGTGGTTGATTTCGAACAAAGACTGAGTGTGCCAGACTTTGTGTCAAATATGATGTCAATTTCATTTATTTTCAATATGCTAACAAGCTAAACCAAACTTCAGTTTAAAAAGCCAGACTACTTCCTACAACTAACTTCTGTTTCAATTAAATCTTATGCTCCAGTTGGTGTACACTATTGGGATCTGTGAACTAATGTGTTTGAACATAAACGTGCCAATTTTTTATTTATTTTTTTTTTTACAGCTACCCAAGCACACCTTCTCATGCATATAAAATTGCATGTAACCATTGTAACACTTACAGTTCTTTGAACACATTTCAGCTCATGCATGCACTAATTAAGCAACTGGATGTGCAAATCCACACGTGCTCACAGCTATTCTGTCACCAATTTACTCAAGTGAAGAAATCATGTCAATGAAGTGTGCTTGGTAGAGCATGCTTTGTACTTTTTAGCCTGTTCTAACACAGTGAACTGATGGTGAACCTACAATAAGATGCCATTCGGATAGATGAACCTGTTTTATTTGTTTCAAGGAGCCTTGTGACAAAATAAGACATTACAGGAATGTATGTGGAAAAAACAGGCTTTACGCCAAAGTTTTTGTAACTTTTGAATATAATTTTGCCAACACAATTTTTGACTAACCAGTTATAAGATACCTTTACTTAACATTTAGGATACGATACTTTATTATTGATTAATAATTTAGTTTAAACATCTAAAGTGCATATATTTCCATTTCATGAATAGCACATCCTTATAGAATTTAGAAGCTTTTGTAATCCTATATGCTAATCAATACAATTTACATAGAATGGAAATTTGTTGGTTGCATTAGCAAGAGAGCATCACAGAAATTTGCTGTTATACAAAGCTCAAAAATAACTAAAATAAAATACTCACTTCACTAACATACATAAGAAGTGCTCATCCTTATAGACATATACAGCTTTATGTATGAATAGATAGAATATTGAAAATATTTATACATCAAAAAGCCACACTTCTCCATAAGGTTTGCAAATGAAGGCGTTATTTTACACTTTCCTTTTTACACAGCTGCAGCTACACAAATAAAACAAATGTGAAAGTGATTTTATATTTTTAGATTTTGACTGACTTCACCGAAGTATCGACTGAAACTTCAAGTCCTTTAGGTCGACAGGAATGACAAAGAGCCAGGTTATTTATTGACCTCTGTCTTAACACTATGATGCACATTTCTGATGGTCACTCATATATTGAACACAATATATGAGAGGAAATTGCTAAGTTCAGGTAAGAAATAAAAAAAGATATTGCACTTAAAATTAGATTACATTACTATCAATGACGTGATGCACCTATAGTTATGTTTATTTATTCAATGGAAAGTATCAGAAATGTATATAATTTACTCTGCATAGCGTTATTTCTAAAACATTTGAACTGTTCACCCACAATACCTACCTGTTATCGACTGAAACTTCAAATCTGAAAAAAGCATAATCCAGATATTTGGTAAATGAAACTATAACTGACTAATCTTTTCTAAGCAGATTATTGTGCATCTTGCACTTTTATGATTGGGTTGGGATATATATTTTTATTATTTATTTAATATAAAGGATATTTATCTGAAAGTTCCCAATCTATTTTCATGCATTTGACCCTGTGGATATAAAAAGGTCTTGTTTGATCAGATTACAACCCAACATCTCCACAGTCTGGAGTATATTCATCTTGTCCTCGTTTCCCCTGTTATAGATATTCACCACTGTGTGACCACCTGATCTCATTTTTAATTCCTAAGTTACTTTCAATGGCCTTGTTTCATCGTTACTGCTGCAGATACTAGTCCTACTTTGTCACCAGTAGAGTCTGTACCTCAATATGCTACGACTAATGCAACACAAGAAAGATGCACACTGACTTCACGTTACTTTATCTCCGATTTATAATTCACTATCACTGTGTTTCGATTCAACAGTATATGTTACAAAATGATGGAGTTTGATTGAATGCAACAGTGTGCAGATAACAGGGATGAGACTATGCACTAATACTTTGCAGCAGGTTCAACATAGGTTATTGGTTTTAAAAACTTTCAGAAAAAAATATTTATTTTGTGATTCCAGTACCTTGAACAAAAATATCTGCCATGTAATGAATAGACTCATCAGCCTGTGTGTTACTCGGCAGAAAGCATAAATGTTTGTTTTCTAAATGATGAATTATAGAGTAATCCTTCCTACTATTTGAAATTGGGAAACTGTGTACTTTGGGACATTCATATGGTCAACATGGGCTTAAAGTAACATTTTTAAATGTATATGAAATTAATCCCAAAATACGTGTAGTTCTAGTTGTAGTACACACAGATTTGCATTAATGTCTGTATGACATTTAATCCATAACAAAAACATCATAGAATCATAATTCTATGAGTTCCATCCAAACTGAAAATGGCAGGTGAATAACACTTTACATTAGATCCTTCTCCATATTGACATTGGTAACTGACAACTAATATTAAGCTGTGAGACTGTGTCATGTTAATTTTACTAATGTTGCATAAATCTGATTGGAATAACATTTTATATCAGCCTTCCTTAGACCAGACTGAACCAATATGAATGGCAAGTACATAGCTCCTCGTAGTCAAACAAAGCCTCTGCCCTGTTTTTACTGCACAACAATAAAAGCTTATTGTTCTCAAGCAGCCACTTACCAATTTATAGAGCCACCTCTCAACTGAAAATTCAGCTTAATTATCCTATTTCACACACGATCAGCTCTTATGAATCCCCTGTAAGTCAGATTTAATTGATGATCTGTCAAACTTGTGCAAGCGATAAGGGCATTTACTCTCATTTGAAAAATTCTGGAATAAATGGTTATAACAGGCCTTTTCTTGAGTTAATATATTTTTATTTAGATATTCCCAAATGTCTTTTGTAGAAAAATGTTTGTTTTTTTTTAACACGTAGCATAATAAAAATGATGCTCTGTACCTTTTCATACCAAAGAAACTGTGGGTGTGTCCCATGTGACTCACTTTCTCCTTTAAACTGTTTTCAGGGCCAATTGATATTCACAACATTGTAGAGTATTTGGGAATTCTTAATGCTCCACCGACACAGTGAGAGAGAGCGTAGGTATTTTGCATAAAAAGACATTAAAGCGAGAAACCTCATCAATCAGTGTAGTGCTGCAAGCATTGCAGTTGGAAATTTATTGTATCTTTAAACGTAGAAGTACAAAGAGTTCTCCACATTGAAATCATAAAACTCTAATCCTCATTGCCAATCTAGTCGACACTGTCTGCAGTCCATATTCATCATGTTACACTATCACCCTCCATTGTGTGTGTTGGTTTTGACATGTTTCCTTGTGACAAAATGGGGACTTAAAGCTGACTTAGTCTCGTAAACATACCTCATAATTAATAAATTATCTTAGCAGTAGCATCCAACGCTTTGAACCCTCCTAATCAATCACATGGGAGGATAGCTAGATGGTAACCAAGCACTTTGATAGAGAAAGCAGTTGTGTGCAACAATGCTTCGATCCCTCCCTCCTTTTGAGGGAAATTTAAGAAAGTAGTTAATCAAAAGTTCATTAGCATAGAGCGCCTTGCTCAGTCCACCCCTATACCCTGCTATAATAGACACTTAGGCAGTCTGTGTGAGGTGAATAATAAGTGTGCTCTGATTTCCACTTGTGTTTGTTCAACTGAATTAAAAACCTGCATCATACACCATCTGTCTAATGAGATTTTGTTTTTCTTTTGACCCCAAGACGAACATCAGCTTAGATTGCAATTTACCATTTAGAAATGACCAAAAAACAAGAATGTGGCTTAGGGGTATTGGAAATGGGAAGGATTAATATTTATTTGTGGTATTTTCAGTATTTCATAAAGAATTTTATCCTTTCCTGCACATTATTGCAGTGGTCTATCTTTACAATTCAAAGAGCCAATTTTGCTCCAGAAACAACTACATTAAACTCATTTAGACCCACAAAAGTCTTTTTGAAATATGACAGCTTATATTTTTTATAAATATTTACTGTAGAAAATTGGTGCCATTTTTAAATAACCAAAACTGCATTTCTAAAATGGAGAAAATCACAAAACATTTGCAACATCACCGTTCCTTTTATAGGGGGTTATGATATTTGTGGAAAATGCTGTAAAAAAGAAAAAGTACATGGTCTTCAACCTCACACTTAAAAAATGGTGCTGGTGTTTTCTCTGTTTTTTGTTATGGAAATTCATAGCAACTGTTCCATAAATGCTGGGTACTTCTAATAGCCACATTCGTGTGTGTGTATACTGTATGCCACAGAAATGGAAGTGCAAAAAAGGTTGGAATCACCTAAATGGATTTGCTTGCTTCGTTTGCCCTGATATATCCTGTACATATTCACTGTCTGCTCGCTGTTCTGACCCTGTTTTACACTCATTTGATAACGGATACATCCACATGGGAGCTGCTGTGTTAAACAAACACATCTTACATCTCACCACCAAGCTGCTTCACTGATTCGTGGATAATATCAGTTCTACTGTCATTGGCAGTGACCAAACTGAGTGGCCTTTTAGACATCAGCATTTGTCTCTCTTTTTCTCTCAACTCTCAGTCTCTAACTTAATGCCTCTGATTGGTTAATTTTTGTGTGTTTGCTCTCTACCACCATACTTTATGTTGTGTGTGTAAACTTTGTTTTAATTTAAGGTGCCAGAGGCTAAATAATAAACCACCTTTCTGTTAAAACTTTGCACATTTTTTAGACAATGTAATTTGTATTACTGTCCACAGATAGTATTGGTTAGTCCATATTCTCTGATTTAACAGCAAACACCTGAACAGTCTTTCAAGTAGCTATAGATAAGAGCCTAAATGTTCAATAGTAGGGAACTTGAATTCTCCTTTTTTTTCCTGAGTATTATTGTCCTTGGGATGAAAATCGTTTAATTTATTTAGTCATAATCAATGTCAGCAGAACTCTCTGTTGTTCTCACTCATCTGTATTCTGCTGTTTGACAGGCAGCTCTTCTATGACTGTCCCTTCCAGACACCCAGGGCCCAGGGCCAGTCAGACAAATTACTTCCTTTTAACTCAGCTGTCAGTCAGATATTTAGTGGATCCCCCCAAAGGATGTTTCTTCTTTGTGAGGACTTGTAAAAGACTAATGCATTATTGCACAGAAGGCGTTAGGCTGCACTTCCATGTAATACTTGTGAACAGATTCAGAATATGGTGATAAGAGGGTCAGTCAGCCGAAAGAATATCATTACTACTAATAGAGATTAGTTTTCTATGAATAATTTGTATTATTTTATTTGGTGAAATTAGTCTTTTGGTATATTAGGAAATTATATCCCATCAAAGTTTCCTCTCATCTGAATGGTGAGCAGCGCTTCGAGTCAAGTGTAAATTGCACCATTTAAGAAATAAAGAATTTTGAAATTGCATTATATTTTGCTACAACGTATGTTTTGAATGCTCTTGTTTGATTCATCTTCCATATTTAGTTCTCCTTGTTTCATAATCAGCTTTGTCAAGTTTGTGCGCACAAACAGGACACCTGATTCCAGTTCTGCTTTGCACTTCCTGAAGACAATGATTGATGGCACAAGGTCAATCACTTAACATTAAAAAGTAATCTGTATGTTTTATTATTATTATTATTATTATTATTATTATTATTATTATTATGCAACTTTTTTAAACAAGAACTGAATGTACAGGTTTTAACCTATTGTGGATTTTCTCCAGTCCAGACATGGTCAGGATTTTACATACAAATGCAAATGTATACATACAACCAGAATTATTTGGATAAAATTGCCTTTCAAAGTTGCATAGTAACTGTGGTGTTTGTCATTGAAAGCAAGGTCTTATCCTATTTTGGCTTACTTTATTAGTTCAAGCACCAAATATACTTTAATATGCAGTTTCACAGTGAAAACCATCTTGGCAATACAGCAGAAGCTAGTATCTCGAGTCTTCCTTATTTTTCTTCCTAGGTAGAGTATCATTGTGCTACTTCTAAAACTTACCTAGCATTAAATATGTCTGCAAGCACTTGGTCGGTCATAGCCTAGTTGAGAACGTATATTCTTTCTTGACTCTCCTTTAGAGTAAAATACTCTTCATGGAAACTTTCAAATAAGAACATAACCACCCCTCTGTTCATGGTGTTCTTCAGTTTCAGTCATGGCTTTTGCCCTGGATGGGGCAAAATTTAATGAACTATGTTGTTGCTTAGGTCTAGCATAGTGAAACTGGTGAAGTATTCTTTATTGGAGATTTCCAGATGTTTGAAATGCCTTTGGATAAATGTAATATCAAATTGTACTGGGCTTCCTCACCAAAAATATTTTTGATGTTTTGAATGTAGACCTTGCAATCTGCCATGGTTTGTAGGTTTGGGAAGGTCAGAGTGTGTTTTTCTTAATAAACAATTACTGAAAAGTTACAGACTTTGAGCAAAGAAGCAGATAGCAACATGGCAATATGACACTGGAACTGCAGGTGAGGCAGATCAGGTGATTGAAAACAGCAGGGAACGAGAACAGACCTATCTCCAGCGGCCAGTGGGTGACAGACGAGACGTACCAAGACAATTAATCACACACTCACACTTGAGGGCAATTTAGAGAAACTCCATGAAGAAAGACCCCTCACTGGGATTCTAACCCAAGACCTTCTTGCTACAAGGCAACAGTTACCAACATCCATCCCTCTGAGACACAATTATTTAGCATATTTACAATTTCCCTTAAAATTGTGCAGTTGTTTCTTGAGTTATATAAATGTGGTATTATTTTTAAGTGGATGGCCTGAAGACGGATATTTTTTCTGAATTTAAAGTATCTCCATCGCGATCACCTTGCCAAAACAATAGTGGCTAAATGCCAGAGTGGATTCAAAACAGCAGTAACCAATTAGTAATGTTTTTATGGCTCAAAGCACTTCTTTTATACAGTTTCTGGCTTTCATGTACATCATTATTTTTATATAAGTACCTTCACATTAGGTAGTGGAGCTGCTTTGAGCTGGTAAGTATATGAATGCACATCCAAATTCTCATCGTCACTGCAGGAATTACCAGACATGATCTGGCACTTATGCTTATATATTTTGGGCAATGGTTTTCAGAATGATTTTACATTTTAATGGCCAAATCAAATTTGTTTTAAGGGAAAAATGCATAGAGGAGTTTCTTATTCATTATAAGTAAGAAAGAAAGAGGGAAGGTGGAACCCAAAACTAATATTGACTAAGTAGGAAAAGCAGATGAATAGGGTCTTCAGACTCATTCAATAAATTAGAAGATTATTGAAAAATCCACTTATTTCAGGAATTGTATCACAAATGAAACACATTCTGTAGCCTAATTACACAGAGATGGATGTCTGAAAGCCTTTTCTGCAAATTATGATAATTTTACACTTGCAGATAATGGAAATGTTTTTTTTTATTATTTAAATATTACATTAGACCAATAACACATTTTTAACACAGATATGTTGACTTGTTGAAAAGTATGTTGAATACCTGCTTAAAGGTTGTCAATTTTCAAAAGGCACAATTGAGCCCCATCAGGATGCGTACTCTATTTACTGAAGATGAGTCTAATTTCTGGACCCCAAAACCAGAAAAGCTGAAAACTAAATTGCATTCAGTTGTAGAGGTAGAACCTGTCAGCCAGTGCTGCAGAAAACGCAGCAATGCTCAAACCTTCTTTTACGACAAACAACATTTGAACGGTATGAGATGAAAAAACGCTGGTGAAAATCAAAATGAGAAAGAAGAAATATGAGATGAATAAAAAAGGAATGAGTCTGGAATGGGCAAATCCCAGAGGTGCTATTGATCTGTGGCTGCAACACACACAAACACAACCGTGCTGCCAGGAAGCACGCCGGTGGTCAAATATGTATAATTGATGGAGTTGGGTTTGACACAGCCGTGTAATGTGATCTGGGGCTGGAGTCTCTTTGGTGTTATACAAAGTGTGTGTATGTGTATGTGTGTGTGTGTGTGTGTGTGTGTGTGTGTGCCTGTTTGAAAGGAGAAAGGACAGGGATTTGTTGTGGGGACTCGTTGAAAATTTGATGTGTAAAAATACTGTATTTTTCATTTTTACCAGCCCCCATGGAGGAACAATGGCTTGTACAGTAATGGGCTTTTACCGTTGGGCCTTTGTTCTTACTCACATGCACAGAGTTTTTCGAGAGACTTGTTGACAAGCTGTGAGATACTTTAATTTAATTTTACACATTTCCATTAGAAAAACAGAAAAATAAATGCAGACAATACAGTAGTTTATGCCACAACTGCATTTTGTTATTCTTTTAGTCACCATTTTTATTTTTAACTATTTTTTGCTTGGATTTCAGCTGCGTGTATACAAGGAATTTATTAGGTTGTTGATGGTGAAGAAATCTTTACCATTTTATTCCCAGCTACATTTACACACAGTAGTGCTTGTTTTTCTTCAGCATTTCTTTTTTATCTTTGTGTATTTGTGTATTTCACAGCTTTGTGCCTGCCCCGACAGTGTTCTTCTTTGTTCCACTGTCGCTGTGCGTCTAGTTAAATTGCAGGCCTTTGAGAAGAAATCGATTTGAGCAACAAGATAACCAAGTTATCAAACTGTTTCATTGACTGGCTGTCCCTTTTCTCTCCATTTCTCGTCCCATTTTTGCCTTCCCTGTCTTTTTTCTCTATTCCCATTTTCCCCTCCTTTTTGCCATGTTTCCCTTCTCTGTCATTCCTTCTGTCTTCATTCTTTTGCTTTCCCGCCCCTCTCTCACAACAGGCCGACAGACTTGTCCTCCAGAGAAGTTTGATTGTGGAGGGGTAGCCAGCAAATGTGTTTCGCTATCGTGGCGATGTGACGGAGAGAGGGACTGTGAAAACGGAGCAGATGAGGAGGAGTGTCCGGCAGGTAAGTCTGTGATGAGTATTTTGAATGTAGCGAACACGACAAAAGGCCTGAAGTGTTCGTAGCTCCAAAGTGAATTTCACTTTTACACTCTTCAGTTGCTTCATGTACATTTTTAATTTAGGAAATGTAGCTGCATTTATTGCATTGCTAACGATCAATGGTTCCACAGGACAGACATAACCTGCATTATTAAATCACTTTGGACATTTAAATCTGCTGTCTGTCATAAAGCAGGACCATTATGGGCTCATATAAGATTTCTAAAAACACCAAAATATCAAAAATATTTTAATCTTTTAAGAACAGGATCCCGACACTGAGTTTATTCACCCATATTACTTTGAAATATATTCATAAGGAGGAACTTTTGTCAGAGATGCTTATGAACAGTGCTGACTTCAATACTGCATGACATCTCCTGTCGTTCTGCATTGCTCATCTGAACTTTGAAAACTCAGCTGTGCAGGATGACGCCACCTGCACATTGATTTATGAATGGCCAGAGGCAGCTCAGATGGGGATTGTGCTTATGGGTTTATGTTTTGTGAAAGAGGATATATTGGTTGCACTAGTAAGCATGCAGAAAGCAGTACTTGGGTCTAAACAAGTTTCACCACAAATGTTCTGTGTTTGTAAGCTGTGAGGAAAGTTACAGTGCAACACGTTTTATTTTCATTAGTCTTTTCACATGGCCAGGCTTCCATCCTTACAGCAAACATCAAAGATGTAAATGAGACATGGATTTCTGTTTATGTGAATATCTGACATGGAGCTTTATTGATTTTCAAGCCTGAAACAAAGAGAAACATGCAAGTATAGCATTTTTTCCCAACAAATTAGGTTGGATTCAAGATAATCCAATATGTAGAAAATGTTTGTGTCCTTAAGGATATTAACATCGGTGCGAATTGCTTTTTTATTCCTTTTTCAATGTTATACTATTTGTAAAGAACAAGTATTTTTTTATTGTACACATATCTATTGTGTACACACACTCATCCAACAAAATAAAATAAACTTACATTTTATAGAATTTTAAGAGCTAATAACTAATCAGTGTAAAAAAAAAAAGGCCTGAACAAAACCAACAACCTTAAGAAATAAAACAAAAAAAAAAAAAAAGTAATTTAAAAAAATGTATTAAAATATATCTAATAATAACAACCAGCAGATAAGAAAAATATGTAACCTTTCTTTAAATATTTGCAGCTATATCTGCTTTTTATCCCATTTTGTGTTCTTAAAATAAAAGAAGCGCAAAGATTTTGGGCTCGTTCTCCAGCTATAAATAATTTAGATCCCCCCTGGCAGGTATCATAGCAGCTAAATGTGCTGTTTCTTTCATCTCCTGCCTCTCAAAGCACTTGATTGTTGAATTTATGTGCTTCCAGGAATATAAAGCTGTTCATACTGCAACTTGCAGGAGATTATATGTGTGAAGCAATGAAAAATCAGTTTAGATTACATTATCTGTTAAATTTGTTGACATTAGCTGATGTATGCTAGCTGACGTTAGCATACATCAAACCTTGTACATGATATATCACCAGTCCACCCATGTCTGTTCATGATCATTTCACATTTGACAGTTTTTTCCATCATTCTAATTCAGTTTATTTATTTAGATACTTGCAGTGGTTGCCAGTAGTGCAAACTTTCTGCTTTCAAATATGATAACATTATTAGCTGGACTGAAGTTGGACCCAAACTTCTGACTTATTCCAATTTAACACTTTGTTTCTGCTTCTCAAATTCTTAGTATGAGTCCTAGATTGTTGCTACAAACGTTGCTCACATTAGCCAGTAATAGACGTTCATTCATTTTAATGGATTTAATTATGGACAATTACAAGTGCAGTAAAATATTAGATGAATTGTTTTTCTTAGTATTAAAGCAGCTTTGCTCATTTTCAACTCCAGCCCATATGAGGCTTTTGAAGGACAAAAAAGTGAGGAAAAAAAGAGGATGAAAATAAGAGAAGTAAAAACTGCAAAGAAGAAAGTAACTCAATTTTATCCTGCTCTTTTCCCCATGTCATCTTTGTTTCTCTCTTTTCCAATTTATTAAGAAAGTTTATCTCTTTACTTTCTTTGGACTACCACTTGTTTTTCCCGTTCCATCTGATATGGAGATCAAACATAGACTTCATGTTCTTTCTGATGCCTTTCATCTCTGACCTATGTTGGCTTCTGTCCATTATAGGCTGGTTAATAAAGCAGTTGAAAATTTCATAGAATTCTCAATGATAATTGATTTTGTGCTTCATGTGGTTTGACTGTATATGAAGTGTTATGGCACTCGTGCTGGTATAATAACCTGCCAACATCATCTTTTGATCTATCATTTAGAGATGTAGGAATGAGTATTAATATTAATATTAATGTGCATAGAAGAAGGCTTGCGTTAACTGAAGGTTGACTGCAGAGGCCACACAGAGCTAAATTGGACTGTGAAGTGGTGGTTCTTGAGCGGAAATGTTCAGGGTTTAAGTCCCCATCCTTACCTGTACTAAAGTCCTGAGGCCACATATTAAATCAGACAATGCCCTGGATAGGATTATCCAGATTTGCATTTGGTTTTGTTAAATAGAAAGTAAATCCTCTTTAATCCTTCTGGGAATATATGACTAGGGTTAGGCAGATTTATTGTTATCGATATGCACCAAGCAAAGAGTAACAAATGTTAGATTTTAGCATAAGGTTCTCTGTTCCAGAAACTTGAAATGTGTTCACATTTGATTGTTAATACAATATCAAAATATTTTAGGAGGCATAGAGGTAGGAAGGTGGCAAAATCATAAAAAATGTACAACTCTTATGATGGCAAAAAGAAACTTGTGAAAAACCTTGAGATAAATAATCCTAAATAGATAGGTAGACTGCTCTTTATCTGGGTTCTGAACAAAAATGTAAAGAAAGAAAAGAACAACATTGTTTGTTCTTTTCTTCATTGTAGCTAACATTGTTTCATTATCTCTTGTTTTCTTAAAAACAAGTGGTAATTTTTTTAGAGTGTACTTGTACTTAAGTTTTCACAAACATTTGAGATTAGATTTAAATAGTTATAATTTTTTATACATTTCATAATTCACCTACATGATCTTGGTGAGTTATAATCAGATGCATTTGTGCAACATATATTTATTTGGTTGTATAGTATAACTACATGGCTAAAAACACCAGCATATGTTCGGAAAGCATCACGTGTTGCTACAAAAAGCATTGTGCCACTTCCTGTTGATTAAGTACCTGGCGGACTACCAAAAGGAATCCCATCATGTGCTTTATCAACAAGGAGTGTCACAATAGTTTCTTAATAATTCTGTTTCAAACACCAGTTGTACTCTCATTCTGTGAATCAGAAGTTAAGTCAAACCTTTTGAACCTCCAATCTTTTCTGTTACTTTCTTATGTACTTACTCAGGCACACATTATGCATATCAGAACATGTTTTCACTGGGTTGCATACATACATATATATTTTTTAAGAATTCAAGTTGAATATTCTACCCTGTGGAAGCCCATTTCCGCCACTCTGTTAAAAAAAATAAAAAATAATTATCTCATAATAATGAGATACTATCTCATTATAATGAGATAGTATAATGAGATAGTAATAATGAGATAGTATCTCATTATTACGAGATAGTATCTCATTATTATGAGATAATTATTTTTTTTATTTTTTTAACAGAGTGGCAGAAATGGGCTTCCATATCTACCAATGATATCTGTGGATTTTAAACCACCCAAGTTTTCTTTCTCTCAAAATGAAAAGAAAAATCAAAGACACTGAAATATTGAAAACAAAACCATGTGACTTCGAACAATTTTTACATGAACAACAGCGCATCCACTTATTGTTCTACAGATTATACAACAAGGTTACGTAGGGTATTGTTCTCCATTAGCTATAAAATTGTAGCAGCTGTTTTGTTCTTATCTCATACGATGGAATTGTGACAGCCTAAAATACAAAATATAATTAGTTTACAGACATTTATTAACCTGAGCTACAAATACAGTAAAATCCAGCTGTAACTATCTATTTATCTATTTGAATGTTTTAGCAGGTAGAAAAGCGGTAATACTTAATGAATCCATATCTTATTTTTTGCATGCTAATTAATGCAGATAACTTAATATTTCAAAAGGGTAATGTCTTGTTTAGTTGTGTAAACCAGTTAGCATCTTCAAAAATGTCATGTTTTTTAAGATTAAAAGTTCAGCGCTCACTGTTCATAAAGTTCTGAATGAGCCACGAACATGAATTCATTCATTCGATGTTAATGTAAATTTGTTATTATGAAAACAGATTTCCAAAATTTTCATTCAACCACTAATCCTTACAACCACCCTCCTCCTCCTCCAATTCCCTCTCCTTTGCTCCTTCCTTCAGTAGCTATAGTTGGAGGACAGCTAATGTTAATTAGGGGCTCCTAATTGAGCATATCCAAATGTTGAATAAAACATGAATCCAGGAGGAGAGGTTCTTTATTACATTTAGTTAGAAGAAGCCTCTAAAGAAAGTTTATGTGCCTTTAATTTATGTTAATGTGAAATTGCATTCGTTTAGGGACACAGTAGAGATCTGCGTTTATCTGCTTCGGGGTGTGTGTGTGTGTGTGTGTGTGGTTGAGGGGGAGGGAGGGTGATTAATTTATATTTGGGGAGAGAGTCTATTTTAAAGAAATATGGTTTTCTATTCTATGGATAGTGTTTGCTTTTGCTTTTTATTATTAGCAGACAACAAGAAGAAGTGTTATTTATATTGCATTTTTTCAGCAACAAGGCAGTGCAAGGAGCTAACTAAACATGGTTTTGGGGAATGTTACACACTTTAACAATAATATTAATTCAGGTATTTTTTTTTCCATATGCACTTTAGTTTTACATTGCTAAAAGTTTTAATGAACTTTAAATTGGTAAGGAATCTTCTGTAAAGTAAAACTGCAACATGATATAAGCAGTTTTCTTTTACAATTCTTTAAAATGGGAAAGGCAAGAGAACCAACCAGTTGGAGCTAAAGACATTAATGTCAACAGAACAATAATTGAAATATTTCAAACAATTGGAGCTCGGTCAAATATGGCTGGATGAGAATCCAACATTATCTTTATTCACTACAGTGAGCAGATAGAGGGTATTAAAAAAATAAATGGTAAAAATAGGGGAGAAATACTCAGAGACTTTCATTGGAAGGATAGATTTTTGTATTTTTCTGCTTTTTCTTAATCTTACCAGTGGTGCCAAGAAACCCGCAGGGTTGTGTAACAAATGTCATATAGTTATAAAGGACAGAATCGATGCATATAATTTACAAACTGCTTGAATTTTATTTTCCTTTTTTATTTTTTATTTTGTATTTGACATCTTATTGCATATTTATATATACTATATATGCATTATGGAAACAAAGGAGGGTTATGATAGGCCACCTCCTGTAAAAAAGATCGATTTAACATTGCAATATTTACTCTGAAGTCTGTTTTTTTTTCATATATTTTATAAATACATAATTCACATTTTCTCTCCCTCTTTAGACTGTCAAAATCTTAAACCACGTCAAATGTATTATTGTATATATACATGTAACTGTTTTTCTTACTTCAATGAGTAATTATTTGTTTTTTAATTTCCTGTAAATCTTCTTAGGGTAATTCCCATTCTTCTTTTTCATTGCTAGATTGGATTAAGCAATGCAACATGTACATTTTTTGGAGTACCCATCTAAGTATAGACTTCTCAGGAAACCTGAATATGCCGTACATTTCTTAAAGATGCATAAAAGATTCTTGAAATGATTTGATGTTTTAATTATAGCAGGATTCTTTTATAATTCATTGATTTAACAAGTTCTGTCACTGTTTGGTTTTGACCTTTTTGACCTTTCTCACCGTCCTCCTTTCTCTGCACGGTGACTAGATAAACTTGGCTCTTCATTTGGTCTCAGTTCCAGTTAAATATTTTGTCTCCATATTTCAGACAACTAGCTTTTTTGTCTTTAGCATACTCTAACTTGAGCTCAACAAACATCTCACTGACCTTATTGGCATGGCTTTCCCATTCTGAAGAGAAATGAGACTCAGATGAACCTAACTTGCGTATCCTCTGTCTACACATGTAACTGTTTGCTTCATATTTGATGCACTCTGTTGATGGGGAGTAAAAGGGTCAACACAAGCAGAGAATGCTCAGAGGAACTTCATCCAGGCCCCAGGAGACCTTTTGATCTTTTCACATCACCCTGTGCTGCTGACTTACATTAGGGCAAGTCGTTGCTGAATCGATGCCCGCCAGGGATGCGTTAGCTGGTGTTTTATCACAGGATATTGAAGGGTAGAATAAAGGGATTACATTATGTGTGTGTGTGTGTGTGTGTGTTGCTCTGGTGGAAAATGAGGAAATCTGAACACAAAGTGACGCAAACTCTATGCGTAAACTGTCAATCTGTCCGTAACTCATAAGCAGTGAAGTGTATCTGATGACTTCGTCCTGATTAAACGTTGATTCTATTTTCTGATATCAAATCAAAGAACAAAGAAAAAAGTGATAAAGAGAAGATTTCTGGTTCTTTACTCCTGCTTCATCCACATGTCTATTGGAAGATGTTACTACAAAGAAGTGTTTTCTTCCCACCACTCCCTCTTTCATTTATAATCCTGTGACTGCTCTCACTGTGTGTGTAGGTGTACTGTAATGGAGCGCCAGCACACAAACAGGCTCACTGGGAACCCAGAGGCAGTTGCACTTCAGACCCAAACAGGCTGGTTTCTAAAAAAATGGCTTTAATAGCATTACCCTTATCCCTTTCAGGTGCATTTCCATCCTCTTCCATGCGCACGGAAATACTGCACACACTCTCAAAGTATAACAACAGATCACAGTAAATACTTGTGCTAAACAAATGACCCAAGTGAAAAAAATGTTTAACTCCAGCTAAACAGAGTAGCGATATAATGCATGAGCCACAGAAGGAAGATTTATTTTCCTCTTGCTGTTTTCTTGGCCAATAATCCACATGATGCCTCATTATTACATCACCACCTTATTGCCCCTCACTAAAACTTTAACTTATAAACCATGAGGTGAAGTTAATAACGTCACCAGTATCTTCACCTCTGCAAAGCCACCACATTTTCTTAAGATTCACATGAGCACAGCTGCACAAGATCTTGCTGTCAGTCTTTTACTGTTTTTTTTTTCATGACTGAGCCAAACGTTTGTGCAATTTAAGTGTGTTTCAATTACGAACAAGGGCCTATAAATTTAATTTACAAAATGGGGCAGCTGATGCTCCACCAACAGAACCATAACCAGAGAGTGTGTGCGTGTGTGTGTGTCCGCGTGTGTGTGTGTAGACTTCTCTGGCACTTGAAAATATGAGGTGTAAACTTAACATTTTAAAATAATAGCATTGAATTAGACTTATGTACAAATACAAACAGTTCTTAAAGCTTGACACTCTTTCACTACATTTAATGAAATGTTCTGCTTCCCCCTGAAGCTTTTTTCCAGGGTAAATTGTTACCCTGGTGATTTAGTTTTACTCTGTCAAATATCATGAATACATAGGAAGGTAATAAAGGCCATCAGAAAAATACCGTGGTTGCTGAGGTTTCCTGTTTAGTTTTATTCACTTGGTCTTTATTTAGAGCTGGAACATTGCTGGTTCTCTTCAGCAGCTGTCTTTATCAACATTCACAAAACATTTCAAGCTTAGACTCGGGTATCTTCAATCAATCTTTGTGTAGTTTTGGAAAACACAAAGTCAATCCACTTCTGTCGATCCAACTGAAAATCTGACTTCCTTCCTACGGCTAATTTATTTCAGTTAGAAAGCACATCCATCCATCCATCTATCCGTCTATCCATTCATTCATTCATTCATTCATTCATTCATTCATTCATTCTCTCTACACCTTTGTCCCTTAGTGGGGTCGGGAGGGTTGCTGGTCCCCATCTCCAGCTAATGCTACGGGCGAGAGGCGGGGCACATCCTGGACAGGTCGCCAGTCTGAGTAGTATTTTTGTTTTTTTCTAATTTTTAAATTTCATTAAGAAGTCTTCTACTAAACATAAAACCTCTTCTGTCCTGCTCCTTTTTTCATTGATTATTAAATATTACAATGTAATTACTTTTATTTTATTTATTCAGCTTCAACATGAATGGTTTGAGATTAAGCCTGTCTTCAATTATTTCTGTTGTTCCTAAACCTGTGCCTTGAGAATAACAACAAAAAAGGAAAAGTTGCTTCAAACATATTCAGAACCACCAGGCTGAATCCAAACCATCCTACATAAAAGGACATAACAGAATAATTGTCATAATAGATTAAACACTTTCATCTTATTTTTCCCTTTTTTATATAATTTATGGTTAATTCATATCACAAAGTTCTTAAACTGAATATTATAGAAGGGAATGCCACATGCAAACAGGTTGTTCAGCTGCTTGTGTTTATCATGGGGTGTAAATACTGATAATAATCCAAGACATCAAAACAAACGAGTGACTAAATCTTTAGAACTCTTTTTTTTTTTAAATGGTGCCCACAAACACTCATTATGTTGCACCTACTTCAATATCTTTACAAGGACATTCATCACAACCCATCTGCACACACAATCATTTACTAACTGGCACAGCTAGTAAAACATTTCATATTCAAGCCTAAACTGCTGTCACATGGCATTGTGATTGAGCTGTCGAAACATGCATGTGCACAAATCCCACAGTGGCCTCTTGTCATGGATGTGGTTAAAAAGTGACATTCCCTCAGGTTCACCAGTCAGGTAGCATAAAGAGTTTCAGCCTCTTGGTGAATTCGGTTCTGTTTTTCTCTTCATAAGCTGCCGTTTCTCTTGGATTCTCCTGGCTCCGCTGCCACACTAAATCAAGGCATTTTCTTTTGTGGCTTTTTACTCTAAATTTGACATACACATAGCAAAGTCAGGTGAGCAAAGGATCTCCATTTAAAATTTTGTTGTGGAATTGATGGTAGAAGAAATATTTTTGTGAGATAGTGTCATTTATTGCTGTGCAAAGTTCCTGTGACCTTAAATCAGCCATAAACAAGTTAGATATGCTTTGTGTATTTCAAAAATTAGCTGTACTTACAGTAATGTACGTACAGTATGTATGTAAGTCTGTGCGTCATGGGCATGAATTTTCTATTGTTTTGCGCTTTTTTAACTCAGTTAAACTGTAGCAACAATCAACTAAACTGGATTTAATAACGAGAGTTAGGGATAGAAGGATAAAAATTATTGTGGATTTTCTCTGACTCGCACTTAATCAAAATTTAACATGCAGACTTGAATATTTTCACAGACTACCAAAGAGATTTGGAAAAATGCCTTCAAGCTTACGACGTAATCCTGGCTGGATATTTGATCAGTCTTATTCAGTAATTTGGTTGTTTGGGAAAACCATGGCTTCTAAGATTAATATATTTAGAAAGACAATTACAAAAGCTTAATACTTTCCTGCTTTATTAAATCCAAAACTCATTTTGATGTGCATTTGAACTCTTCTTTCTGGTTGCAGCTCCCAGTTGTTTCCGTCCTTTTAGGAAAATACACTGAATAAAATATTCAGGAGCCTGCCATGAACTGGAAACTGGTTGAACACCAGTGTCATTGTCCTCAGAGAAGTGGGTTTTACAGTGGTATGTCCACATGCTCAGCACATGGACATGGATTTATTTATTTATTTATGTATTTATTTTATGACTAGATGTGATAAAAGACAGCATTGATGAGCAATTTTGAGGAATCCAGATGAACTTTTGATTTCTACAAAAATAACTGCAGCAGCGTTCAGTCTGGGAGGTGACCGCATCATGCCCTGGGTCTGTTTTTCTAACAGTGTAGGTGAGGCGTTACACGAGTCTGATGGGGGACTACCTCCAAATTCTTCAACTTCAACTTTAATCATTGGATATATGATTATCAACAACATAGGAGTTTAGTGTGCCAGCATAGGAATGAACCTAAAACAATCAAATCTGGCTTTAGAATGGGAAAAGCAGACTGAAATCAGGGTTCTAAAAAGTCCCAAATTGTATCGTGAAAAATGAAGGGCTGTGTTTGAAAACCAGGCCTGTGCCAGTAAACCAGTCAATTAAGTTGTGGCCTGGTAATTTTGCCAAGTAGTGGTGATATAACACATCCAATCAGAAGTATGCCAGAAGCCTGCCAATTGCTGCAACGACATCACGCTCAAGATGAACTTTTATCCAGATGTATGTCTTCTGTAGAGAAAATCCATAATTAAGTTGAAACTTTTGTATCCAGTTCATGGACTTAAAATTTGTAGAAGTTGTTTCATGTTAATAATGATTTTATGTAAATGCCTCAACTAAACAAAATCTTTCAAATTTTCTGTAAAAAACAAATTGAAGAATTAGTTGGATTTTCATCAAAATTACTTCTGGGATTACCAGTAATTAAATCGGCATTGAGGGTACCATAATCTTTGATTGCCTGAAAAATATGAGTAAAAATTTCTTGTTGCTGTGTAACTTCAACATGATGGCACCGTTCTCCTGTCTCTTCTTTTATTTCCTTTCTTTTGTTTCATCTTCAAACCAAAGCATGCGCTTCCCAACATGTGTCAGCATTGTTCTTTTTTAAATCCCATCTGCCCATGCAGCTGGAAAGTGAATTTTTTTATCATCCTTCTTTCTAGTTGTCAGTAAGTAGGTGTATTTGAAATGCCATCTTGTCTAAATATATATTTCTTTCCATTTGGGATACAGGAACACTTTTATGTTACGCTACGTTGAAGATCTGCAGAACGGAATCCCCCCTGTCTGGTGGTTTACGTGTGTTTGTTTGTTTCTGCCTCCCTTCTGCGCTGATGCCTCCAATATCTAATGCTGCTAAAACACAGATAAACACATGGTGAGAGCTCTGGAGAGTGGTTGCGTGTCAGGTTGACTAAATACACATAAACCCAGGCATAAAGAAGCGTAAACTATGTTGCATCGGCATTATAATCAATTTCTGTCTCTTCTCTCCTAACATCCGCTTTCTTTTTCACCCCAACTCCTCAGAGTTTTGACCTGAGGTAATTGGCTGGTTAACATTTCTAAGCTTGGCCAACACACAGCCATCTTTCTCCTGATGATTCAGGAAAGCAAACGCCTCTGGCGCTCTTGATCCTCCGGCTATTTTAATGATTTCATAGACACTGAGTAATGGTGACTGATATTTTTAAAATGCTACAGTTCATTAATGTGCAGGTTTTACATCTCTTGGGGGCATTTTCACAATTGTTTTTACACAACATCAAAAAATACTGAACAAAAATTATCATGTTTTGATTTTATTGTCTTTAATCAACACAATAAATAGCAATATCCCCATGTAACTACACCGAAACATAATAGAAGAAGTTGTACAACTTTGTCAGAGACCTTTTGATTTTAATAACTGGTTTTCCTTGGGTAAATAATGCTGCAACATACATGAGCAGTACCCTTCTGGATCGATGTTTGGCCTCAGGGGTTCAGCTTAAAATCAGGTCTTAAATAACCTGATTTTCACTTGCATGTGTTTATTATTCAGTGAACTCAGACTGTAGAAACAGATCTGGACATGGAGAAAGAAAACATGCAGAGTTGAAGCTAGATTGTTGTTGGTCTAATCTTCTCTCCTTTATCGTGTTGCTGATATCAGTGCAAATCAATTGTAAAGAAAAATAAATAAATAAACATCTTAAATTATCCCATAAAACATAATTAAAGGACATTGAACATTAAATTGAAAGTTTGTCACAAAAAGCAGCTTTTTACCTCTTCTTGTTTCTTCTATCTGCCTTTCATTGCCCCCATTTTTCCGACCTTGGTTGAAGGTAAATACAGGATGTGTGTGAGATCATTCAGAAAAGTGGTTTGGTGATTGGACAACGATTTGTGCACCTTCACAAAAAAGCATGGGAGTATTGCTTTGTATGGAGTGATGCAAAGCAAGGTTTGAATTCCCAACTAGAGATCTTTGATGGATTTCCTTTCCCTGCTCTTTCTGCCCGTTTCCTGTCTAATTACTGTCAATTAAATCCACTGGTGCCACAAAATCACCTTATAGTTCGAAATAGACTGCAGTTAGAGCTGCTCATTGGCATTAAACACTGGATTTTATACACTTCTATTTCTGGCAGGACACCTGGAGAACTTTGGTTTATAGATGTGTGTGTGCGTGCGTGGATGCGCGTGTGTGTGTGTGTGCCATTAAGCCCATGCATGCTCACATGTACATGACGTGACGTGCTAGAACACAGTCTGATTGGATTCTTCGCTGCAGAAACATTAAAACCAAGTCAAGAGTATATTTGTGAAGTTGGTTCACATTAGCTTAGTAGAGCCCATATTTGTGTTTCTACACACACACCTATGCACACATGCAATCAATTATTAATGGATTTATACATAAGAGTTTGCTGTTTGCTTGTTTGTACTGGACAAGAGTTTGATGAATTGTCCTTCAGGAGGTGAGTGAGCTGTGCCCTGTCACCCTATCCCAGCTATTAGCTATCCATTGGTGTGACTGGAAGAGGATGGATAGAAAGCTGTGACCTCAAGCTAAGCCAAAGCACCTATGGCAACAGGTTAAGATCTAAATGTAATCAGGTACAGATTAATGCAACCTATTTACAAATGCAATTACTTAAATGAGCTAGTGGATCTGCATAGCTGTTAGCCTGGAGACCAGCTGAAAAGCAAAGTGTGAGTCATCTGACTAAACTTTTAATAATTGTTGTTCTCAGAATTTTTAGACAATCGAAAAGCAACTCTGCAATTACTAATATAAACAGATATTTAAAATGCATTTACTTTTTTTCCCCCCCTCTGTAATTGGTTAGACATGTTGTTGACCACACTCTCTTTGTTTGGAATGCATTTATTTTCTCTTACACTACAACAGTCTGCACTACCTGTCTTGCTTGTATCAAATCAGTTTTCTGATCTGTGGATTAGGTCTCTTGTGATAGACCTACATTTGTACATCTGCTGATGAATCTACCACCAGTAAGATCCTCTGGGTATCTGCAGGCAAAACTGATTTATTGACCCAAGACAAGACTAAAGGATTTAAGTAACACTGTGTTATTGACATTTCCCTTTGCTCTTTGTCTCTCTGCAGTAGAAAAATGCCAGATGAAAGAATGTTGCATACTTCAGAAGTTTCTGCTCTTGAGGTTTAAAACTAGGCTATGAGGATTTTTTATTTATTTATTTATTTTTTTTATCACTTATCCTTCCAGATGCTAGAAGCAAATGTGAGTTGAGAAATTATGTCAATAGCATTTAGCATTTTTCATGTTTCATCTTTGGATTGAAGATGGTTGAGGGTTTTTTTTTTGTTAATGTTTTTAAAATAATTTACCACATTGTGATTTGGGTTCTTTAATAAGATTTTATATTTCTATTGTGTTGAAAAATGTGTAATATTAACAATTGTTTCAAAGAATGTTAGGGAATTATTCAAAATATATCTATCTGAATTCTGAAAGAAACTGTCTTTCTGTTTGTGTCTCATGTCTCAAGCATGGATACAAACAGTGTGCGAAGCCTCAAGGACTTACCTTAATATCCGAGATTCATAAGATATTAGAAATATTTTGCCGGACAAAGTAATGTTTGACAGCAACTACATGGTGCTTCATGAGTCCCTTTGGTGAGAAATATTCTTCCATAAAATCTCATTACACCACTAAGAAAACAGATCTTTTCTTGGAATCTTTGAACATTGGAAATGCTTGTCTCTTTGTACCACTTGCTAGCTGAAGCCCATCCAATCTAGTTGGATTTAAGGTTCCAACTTTTCTTTTCATTTTTAAGTGTTTGTTGTTGTTTTACAAATTATGCATCATAGAAGTCACCTGATTCCTGTTGGGATCAAAGATTAGGAAGATTCTATTCAGCTTATGTATATAGTGCTAATTCACAACATGTCATCTCAAGGTACTTGACAATAAAGAGGTTAATATGATACAGTCATACATATTTTCCAATTGATTCCAGTAACATTCTGTTTGTTATTCAAAGTGGTAAAAAAAAATTACAAACATTTTATAAGACTATGCAAGAAGACTAAGATAAGACTATAAGACTTTTCTTTTTATGCATTGTCAGATTTTCTTATATCAGTTTGACAATTATTACCAAACTACCTCATACTTACTTTTACTCTTAGAAAAATTTTAATAGTTTAATGCAAGTTGAAAATTTCAAACGGTCATAAATGTCTGATGGTTCCTTCAATCAGGAGGACCGTAAAAACAATCTTGCTGATTGTTTTTACAGTGGTGCATTTCAGAACAGATTTTAGTCTCTTGTTGTTCAGCACCCCAGTGGGAACAATGCTGTCGAGCTTCTTGTCCATGCTTCACTGTTTTATAGCCAACACTTCTACAGCCTGCTGTTAATGAAAAACTCTTTAAGCAGAAAAAAAACAAAAGGATTTAACACAAGTAATGGTAAACTGTCACTAGCTGGAATATGTTTACATATTTTATACACAAAATATCTTTTGATATTTGAGGATTTTCTTTGCAGAAACTCCTTAGACAAGCTCACTCATCTAAATTACATAATTATTAAATTACTTTGATTTGAGAGCAGGGGTGATTAGCATGCTAGCTCTAATCACTACCAAGCAACAGAATTGCCTGTTATCATTATGAGCTACACAGTGTGGGCAGGTGAAGGATGGATATTGTGAAGTAGCTGCTCTAAAAACACTTTTTGTTTAACCTGCTTGGGCCTAGAAAATGTCACTGTTTTCATGTGGCAAATTGGGAAAATGAATTTTTTCCTGTTAAAGTAAAACATAGACAACTTCTTAAATTGAGCATAAAAAAGACAAGGATGACTGTACATTCTCCACCAGTATTTTTGTGCAAACATGCCAAAACGCTACTGGAGAAGGTCATGTACAAAAGCCAGCACCTGCTGCTGTGTCCCGGATTAGACGTATTCTCATTTTTTTTCCACACTAGATTTTTTTCAATCCATTTGCTCTTTGCCTTTTGATAACAGTATGTTTTCACTATATTGTTTGGTGAGCAATGGAGAAAGAGAGAACTTTATAGTTTTTGGAACAAATGTTTTGTGAGTCATAACAGGTGTTCTTTCATTGTGTCATTGTTTTATTGTTATGGTCATTCAGTTGTTGAGTTGTTCATTCCTTACTGAAATCTCCTTTCATTCTTTTTTTTTTTTCACATGAGCCATTTTGTTCTATCAGACTTCAGGTGAATAAACTAAACATTTTTGCTTTCAGCTGACTTCCTCCTTTTACACATATAAGACTCAGAAGTTCAAAAGCTAAAAGAAACCCCTCCAACTGTCCTCTGCTCATTAAAGATGCATGCTTTTATCTGGAGAGAAGACATGGTGTTGCATCCATAGCATTCCTGTGAATAAATGCAATCAAAATTCAACATCTGCATCCTTACTCACATTGGCTCTGATACATTTCCACATACACTAAAGCACATTAGTGCTAAGTGTATGTGCCACCCTATTGTGATACATGGTGGTGGCAGCATCCTGCCTTAAAGGCCCTTTGCAGAGTAAAAAGTCTCCGATTGGTGGAGGTTCAAAGGAACATTGCTGTAACTAAATACCAATTCTGAAAGAAACTTTTTACTTCATCTGTTAGCTGGATGGTGACCATAAACATACAACTGAACTGATGAGAAATTGATTTGGATGAAAGCACTTTTATTTTGTAGGATGGTCCTGTTAAAGTCCAGAAATTAAACTAATTCTTCAAGTTAAAAATAACTCGAGTCTCTTTTATTTAAAATATGTTTGCTAAATACAGTCAGCAAATCTAAAATGTGAGTGACCTAAATTCTACTCTATAGGAGAAGTTCTCTCTATTTTCTGGGAACATAGTGGCATTTTATAACACAACCGAGTAACCATACTACCTTAAGTTGTTATGAAAATGATTTATATATACAAAACAACTCAAACAAAACATGACTTTGCATCAGGCACATTGAAATTGGCCTCTGTCATTTTAAGAACCTCCTACTAAGTGTTCTCCTACTAAGTGTTCTCATCAGAAAATTGCATAGTTATATGATTATTTGTGATATTATAATTGTCAGAGTATAATTGTCACCTGTAATGTTGTGGCTGATTGGTGTTTATGCACTAATTAAAAATAAGCTACTTCATTATATTAAAGGGAATCTTATTAACCCTTTTCGTCTCCCTGTCCCATCCTTTGTTCAGATGAAAAGGCCTGCCCCTCCAAAGATTTCCAGTGCCGTAACGGAAAGTGTGTGGCACCCATCTTTGTCTGCGACGGTGACGACGACTGTGGGGACGCCAGTGACGAGGACAAGTGCTCTTCCCCCACCTGTGGCCAGCACGAGTTCCGTTGCAATGACTCTGAATGCATCCCCGCCCTGTGGAGCTGCGATGGTGACCCAGACTGCAAAGACAAGTCGGACGAGTCCATGGAGCGCTGCAGCCGCAGGACGGAGCCCCAGAAACCCGGCTGCCCGGGCGAGTTCCAGTGCGGCAGTGGAGAGTGCGTTCACATGCACTGGAAGTGTGACGGCGATGCAGACTGCAAAGATAAATCGGATGAAGCAAACTGTCGTAAGTCAGCTGTGGCTGTATCAGTGTTTGTGTAGTTGGGAGTGATGAGTGGGTTGACAAATGAGTGCTGAACACAGCCGGATGATAAAAGGATGCTGATGTTGTCATTATAATTGCTATCAAACAATCTCTCACAGACCAAATTTATTCTGCTAACAATTGTCTGTGTTGCCACAGGGTGATATAGTATTCCCCCAGGCACATCAGCATACTGCGCTGTTCTGAGTGATTAGAAAAACAAATGAAATAGCCCATCCACTAAGGGCTGACTTTATTAAAACAAAGATCATGAAGTTTATTTTAAAAATTTCTTTACATAATTGCTGTATTTCCAGGAACAGTTTCTTTGTCAGGGCACATTTTAAAGCATCTGAACTAACAATTACATAAGTTGATGCTAGTTCTAATAACAGATTATGCTGTCCTAATGCTCTGTTATGGTTAATTCATGTAATTTATCTGTTCTATGCACAGCCCCTCTTTGAAGGTTGAGCTCATTGTTGTATGGATGTGATATCAGTAGAAATGCATGACCTGCTGTATAATTGTTCATGTGTGTCGCTTTCCTCCACTGGATGTCTACACATGAAAGGCTCACCTGTAATTTATTTTGAACAAAGACTTTGTGACAAATGTGCCACCAAATGACTGAAGGAAGATCACCGCTAACTGTATCACCATGATCCCTGGGTGTGTTGCTATGCAACCATGTGATCTTCACAGGCTGAAGAAGAGCGCCACGTTTGACCGTATGTGTTTTCTGAGTGTGTGTGCGCGTGTGTGAGTGGGAAGTGAGGGTCCTTCATCCAGCGAGACCCCCATCTGGTCTCCTCTTCACACTCCCACACACCACTCAGTGAGATCACAGCAGCTTCGCATGTAAGACATGATATGAGCACAGCCACACTGTGATGAATGCTTCCACAAAACTCAGACCGATCAAGATCTGAGTTCTGTGCATATCTCAGAGCAGATATGCAGTGAGAACATATCTGCTCTCACATTTAGAAACACAGATTTGTGGGGTTTTATGCACAAGATAAACAGGTTAAATGTGGACCGGTGAAGAACTTCTAGGCTTGCTCACACCAAACCATTTTGATCATTTTGATTTGAAACTGTTGAAACCTGGACAGCTCCTAAATATCATCAGCAGATATCTGTGGCAAGACTGCAAATAAATATAAATACAAAGCATGAGGCTAAGAAAAAAACAAATATGGCAGAGACATACCTTAAGATATTGATTGGTGACCGGAATTGCACAATTTTCAGATGATCGGCTCTGTTAAGTGACCTCAAAATCGGATCTTTTTCCAAAGAGTGAACACATCATATTTAAACACTACCAGATAGAGTGGACAGCACCTTTTCTGCGTGGACATGTTTACTAAGCTCAAATGTCAGTGAAGTATTTGAAAATGAAGCCAGATATTAAAAATCTATTTAAAAGGAGACAGGATTCCAATGGTTCATTCACCATTGGTGTCAGACTGTGTTTCTCGATTGATTTTTACCCAGAAAGCACATGGGCGAAAATCATGAGTGAAACGGTCACTGGGACTAACTAGTATATATTCCATTGAGGGAAAGTAACTTTAACATATTAATTTCTCATATGTTAACATAAAGGCTCGTTTTGAAGTATAAGTTGCTACTTACAGGCATTGCTTCAAGTGCGGCGTTCATAACAGACACGTGTGTTCATCTGCTCTACCGCTAGCAAACAACCGTACTGATTAAATATAGAAGTCAAGCAGTTCCCTAAAAGTCCAACAGATGGCAGCAATGCGCCATGCAAAACAAAACACCCACAGTTTACAGGACACACTTCCTGCTAAAGAGCCCCCTGGTGGTTGAAGAAAAATCCACATATAAACCGGAAAATACAATAAACGAAAAAAAAAATCTGAATGCTCTCAGGTATTGTTCAGGGGGCCGGACCAAATGTGGCGGCGGGCCGGATCCGGCCCGCGGGCCGTAGTTTGGGGACCCCTGCTTTAGAGACTCTAGCTGTGCAGCTCGTTGTTCGTTGTTCGCCTTGCGAAGAAAAGGAATAAAGTTCTACAAGCTTTCATCTGCCTCCTCCTTGTTTGCCACCAGCAGAGCAGAAAACCTTTAAGAGCTCGTTACCAGCAGACGAGCCGAAATAGACTTACTAGGTAACATAAGGCTAACAAGGTCTACGGTTTCTATTGCAATAGCAATGACTAGACAAGCTACAATATCTAGACGGATGTCCACACACCATCATTAGCTTGGACATTACTCCTAAAAAAGTCATTTTCATCTATATTCTATAGAAAATGTAGATTACTATTTGAACTGTGAGATTTTGAAAGGATGCCAACAGAGCATGACACAGGACAAATTTCAGAGTCCTGTTTGCTGAACTTCTGTAACTTCCTGTTACCTGCTGAAAGTCTTGCTCTCTCTCACTGCCCCACTGGATGAACCAGACATTTCTCAACATGTCCTTGAAAACAGTTTTCTTTCAAATAGTGTCTTAAATCTCATTGATACTGATATGTGTCTTTTTCCCTCAGCAATGGTGTCCTAACCAGAGAGTATAATCTGGTAATGTTTATTAATCTGTTTTCACGGTTAAGAATTTCCATTCAGACAGTAACTGGTCAGTCCTTAAGAAGTGAAAAAGTCATATGATTCCATTATATTCTTATCTACCAATTTGTTGTTTAAAAAAAAAACTTGCCTATTTGTTATTTAATTAATCCTGATTAGGCTGTCCCAGTATTTAACTTGTGACTCTATGTCCTCCTTTTTGTTAGAAACAGAACATGTATAATTAACCTGTGGCTTTTAATTAAGCAGAAAATACTTTGACTCTCGAAAGCTGCTTGAGTCACTAATGAAAATGCACTGAAGTTGCAAAAGTTGTTTTAAAGCTTATTTTTTCAGGTCTAACACTACCATGAAGGAGTTACAGCTTTAAAATTAGAATAAAAAACAATTTGGTCTGTACTTGATTTTATTAATAAAACAAGACTGAAAAGTGTTTAACAAAACAATCTGAATGCAAACCATAATTGGAAAGCTGACTTATGCTAATTAAGAAGGTTCAACATCCTTGCATAGATGATGATGGATAAGGTCTGGTTATGTTCGATGCATTGGAATCGGTTTGCCTGCTTGCTCATTACATGAAGACTAAATGTGGGTGGTTGGAGCTTTATGTAGAACAAGATGTAATGGTTTTGGGTTTCTGTGTAATGTAAATGAGACTGTGGAGCAGTTAAGGGAGGTGCCACATTTCAAAGTAAATCAGAGATCTGAGAATCTGTGTGTAATCCGCATTGGCCCCTCCACCTCTCTGGGAATAATGACTCCCAACCCCCTTTTTTTTTTTTTTCCAATAAATTTGGAGGGTTAGTTCGGAGACGTCCTGACAGAAGTCCCTGTCAAAAGGCTGCGAGGAGGTTAATGTAAATGAGAAATGGTCGCGAGTTGATATTCTGTGCTGCCAGCACTTCCACAGATGGCAATCCGTTATCATTACTATTCATCCTTAGGAATTATCATAATTAGCTGAGCTCAGATCTTAATGATTTGGCTGAGAGAATCAGCACATTTTGTGATGGAGCAGGATTATCTCTTGCACTTTGTGCTTGTTTAGGATTAACACTTAGGTTTGTCTTGAATTTTTATTTAGGAGTTTAAGTCAGTGTGCCTTAAACTCCTGTGAAGTATGCAGACGCCTTTTTTATGCCTTTTTTATGATGCTGAATTTTATTTGCTTTATCTGAATGTGTAATTAAATGTCTAAATACCAACTTTTTTGTGTGTAAGCCATGTGTGGCCATGTTTTATGCCATCTTTGTGGTCACTGTCATTGCAGGTTGCTAATTTCTGTAGACTACAGTTATTGATCATGTCTGCCCCCATGCTTCAGTAGAGCTGGCACAAAACACAGCACATGAATAATTAAAAAGCCAGTTAAAAAGATGAATGAGGGGAATAAACCCTCCTTCCGTTGTTAAAACAAGACCAAACAAATGTGTGTATTAGCACATTGAAGCACAAACACTCCCTTCTTTCTGTTTGTGTTGTGAGAATATCTGTGTGCAGATGAGGGTTGGAAGATTGATTCATTTTAGATGTGCAAACCCTGACATTTAATAGAAAATAAATGCACAAAATTGCACATCCTCAACAAGCTCTCAATTTTAAAATCATTTTTGCTGTGAAAATGTTAACGTTCAGCTAATTGCTCCTTGTGTTGTGTTTGTGCCCCTCAGCGCTGCTTACATGTCGACCTGATGAGTTCCAGTGTGGCGATGGCTCCTGTATCCATGGCACCAAACAGTGTAATAAAGTCCACGACTGCCCGGATTACAGCGATGAGGCTGGCTGTGTAAATGGTAACTTATCACATGCATACTTCTTCTTAGTCGGGTAGTGAAATGTTTCCTTTAAAATCTAAGTTATGCGGGGGTTTTTTTGTTTTTTTTTATTGCATTTATAGCTAAACACAAATGCAATATCTGTTTTCATGCAACAAGCTTCAGGATTTCTTCAGTTGTTTGAATCTACTTTATTTACCCTAAACATTTGTCTATTTAATATTTTTAATGAGCTCCACTGGGATATGCAGCATAAACATCTCAGATGGCTTGATAATCTCTAAGAAAGACCACTTTGGAGTATGAACATAAAAATAAAAATCTTTTTGTATTTAGACTAACCAAATATATCCCTGTACTGCAGCACTGTGCAAAACAATAAGACAATATCAGTATTTCACTAACAGATGTTAATTTAGTGGTTTAGTGGATAACAAGGAGCTAAATGTCACATATTATAAACTTTAAATGTCTTAAATCCACTGCTGTGTAAAATCCCTGCTACCCATTTTGTCATTTTACAACCACAAACTTTAATGTAATTTGTTAGGATTTAGTGATTAAAAATAACTCGAAATAACACATAAATGTAGCATGGAAGAAAGACTATATATGGTTGTCACAGTTTTTAAATATATTTTTGTTTCACAAATAATTCAGAAGTCAAGGAATTAGTAAATGAAGTTGGTGTTGGTTAGACAATAAGATTTAAGATGTTTTTTATTTTTTTTTTATTTTTTATTTTTAGATAGCATCCTGGAAGACTGCAGACAAGTCAGGAATGAGGCTTTGAAAAACTTCAAAGCAAGGTTATGTTATAAAACATCATCAAAAGCTTGTGTTGCACCATCATCAGAAAAGATAGAGTGTGAAACAACTGTAAAAACCCAGGTAATGGCAGCTGTCTGCAGCTAGCCATGTAGAGAATACAGAAGACTTGTCAAAGAAGCTGCTTTAGTGAAACAGGGCTATAATTAAATGTGTGACAACTGGGAGAAGTAGTTTAGAAAGTTGTCAGTTCAGTTCAGAAATTATTTGCGGTCACATGTAAATGTGGCCTTGATCAAGGCACTCAAACACCAAATACATATTTTACAGTTTGCTCATTTTTCTGATTCCAGCTGAGTGAATGTGACTCTACTGTAATAGCACTTTGAGTGGTTGTTATGACTACAAAAACTGTTAAACAAATTTAGTTCATTTAAATTTTCGAAAATAAAAATACAAAGTAAACCCTCCCTCCTCCCCCCTTTTTTTTTCCATTTTCTTTCCAGTTACAAAGTGTGACGGACCAAAAAAGTTCCGCTGCAAGAACGGAGAGTGTATCGACAGCAGCAAGGTGTGCGACAATGTAAAAGACTGCAAAGACTGGTCTGATGAGCCAGTGAAAGAGTGCGGTAAGATCATCTCACTTCAAACAGACAAAACCCTGAGATATTCTGAGGCTTATCAGTTTTCACCACCTCAGATGTGCCAGGGTGATATACCTGCAAATGTATGAGCAGTCTAAATTGTGTGGGTGGTCGCTTCTCATGGAAATGGGAGATTCATTCGATCAAGGCTGGGTAAATTAGGACACTTCTCAGCTGTGTGTCGTGATCAAAGAACGGAGAGGCCCTGCTCTCTCTTACTGCAATCTTGAGCAGGAAAACGTGACTGCACTACATTGTCTATAAGGAGTCATGCAGATTGTCACTTTGTCACACATAATTACCACATCTTGATCTCTAATCACACATTTCTAATTGGATGCAAAGCAAACAGAGAAGGACAGATGGAACATCCAACCTCGTAATGAGATCAATAAAGTTTTAGTTTTTTTTATTTAAAAAAATGTAAGGAACCTCCTGTAATTTCAGATGAAGTTATTTGCATCACATTGGTAAGTATTGTCTTAGAGTGCTTAAAAAAGTGTCTTAAGTTTCTCAGGAAGCTGCACTGTACCATGTTTTCTCTGAAGTGGAGTATGTCGTCATTTTACTGTATGTGAATAGACAATTTTATAACGGCAGGTTGTCTTTCAAGATCACTCTGATCTGTAAGGAGATATGTATATGCTGTTATTATATTACCCAATATCACTGATATTACATAATATTTATTTTCATCACAAATTAATATTTTGAACAATTTCAGGTCTTTACTGCACTGTTTTTATTTTTCATTTTTGTTGAAATGGGCCTTCAAAGCTAAATCCTAGAAATCATTTGTCAGTTTATTACAAAACTCCTCCTAAACATCCACAGAACTTTCTGCAAAGTTGCTGTAGTGCTAAACCTTTTTTTTTTTTTTTTACTTTTATTCAGCTAATGCCACTCACCTTTTAAAAGCATTTTGAACTAGGAAATGATAGCATGTATGTTCTTGTTAATCTTGTGAGTTTCTCAAATGGTCTTGCTTTGCAGTTTTCTAGTTTTTGCACCATTTTCCACAACACTTTTCCTCTCTTTAATGAGATTTTTTTTAACAATGACCTTTTATGGCTTACCCTTACCCTCCTGGGTGTGTCAGTATTTTTGTACAGGGCAACTATAAAACCAGGAATCTTTCCCATGATTGTGTGCCTCATAACATGTCCATAATTCATCACAAAAGTATATTTCAATTGGGTTTTGCTTTACGGATCCAATGATTATAAGTCAAAATGTGTTATAAGTAAATTACTGAAATATATCAGTCTATGTTTAATGAAATTCTTTAATATTTTTTTTCACTTTTTGAATTAAATTACTAAAAGTAAAAACAATTCAGTGATATAATTTATTAATCTTCACCTTCATGAATAAAATGAACAGAACAATAGTTTTAGCAAAACCGACAGATTTATTTTTTTTGTGCATTTATTACAGGATGAATTACGACTTTAATTTCACCTAAAGACTATTCTAACCAAGTTTTTAGTCATTCTTGGCTTCTTTCCTCATTGTCTCTCTGTCTCACTCAAAGTCTCTGTCCCTCAGCTGTACCTGTAGCCTTAAGCCTAAATCTTTAATGTAAATCTGTAATGAAGTACCAGCTTCAGCTCTGCAGTGATCTCTCTTGGTTCCCTGGAGGGTGATTGAAAGACAAAGGGACATAAGCGGTGGTGCAGAAACAGACATAAAACGGTTTGGAAGGAAAATGGGGAGAATCCAATCAGGTCTTCTTGTAGACAAAAAGAGGAGGAAATGGACAAAAAGAAATGTGGAGGTGCTTGTCTGACTCTTGGCTGTTAAAGTGAAGTGGTACCTGGTTAAGAATGGGTTCTTTAACTCTTCATAACTCCCCAGCTATGAACAAGCTAATAATTGAAGCAAACACAATTTTCTGCCACATTTCTATGGCTTTTAAGCTTACTGGCCTTCTGAATGGAAATTCTGATGTATACAGACACACTTGACAGGGTAGAATTATCTTGACTGGCAGGTTGATTAAAACTATCCACACACACCATCTGGGCCGCTTTGTCTTTCTGTCCAGCGTTTTCTTTGTGTGCTTTGCAGCCTGAATTATTCTGACCAAAAAAATCTGCTGGAGTTATTTCATCAATATTCAGCTGCTCTTCACTTCCCTCTGTTCCTCCGCTCACTTGTCCGTCCTTTTTCCTCCATCCCTCCCGCCCCGCCGCTCTTCTCTCCGCAGGCCTGAACGAGTGTGCAGACAACAATGGCGGGTGCTCCCACATCTGCAGAGACCGGAGAATTGGTTATGAGTGTGACTGCCCCTCCGGGTACAAACTCCTGGACAAAAAGACTTGTGGAGGTAAAGAAAGTATTTTATGCAGAATACTGCTGTTTTAATGGCGTGAACCTGGGTGCTTGTCTGAGCTCATCCAGTCAAAATATCATCTAAACCTTTTTAGTCTGTTTTTCATTCCTCTTTTTTTTTTTTTTTTTTTGCTTAAAAAATACCTTCTATATTCAAATTACTTTTCTATTGTGACCCTTTGATTCTCTGTGTAGGAACCCAGTCTGAATCCTACCTCTCCTCAATTATTCCAATAAAACATGCATAATCCAAAAAGCAGTTTTGCTAATCATATTTTTAACCTCGACCAGTTAGACCTAAAATTAATAATCCCCCCACTCTAAATTATGTTTATTATCAAAATACACAAACTAGCAGCTGGAACAAATCAAACTGAATCATTTGATAATATTTCAGATTTTTTCCTCTAAATTAACATACAAAATGTTGCTTTTAATGACTCCAGTCTCAGAATTTGTCGACCCCATTCCGACGAGCATCTTTAATATTTAGGAAAGCACTGTTTTGCAACTCTAAATGTTGCTCACACAAAATTAATATTATTGGGTTTGTTGTTTGCAACAGAGTTTGTCAAATTTCACCATGGATTGGGAATAGATTTCTGCGATATTCATGCCAGTATCTTCTTCAAAGTAGGGCTGCTGCTTCTCCACATTAAAGGCAGTCAGTTGAGATGGTTTGAATATCTCATTGGGATCCCCCCTCAGTGTCTTCCCTGGCATCCAGAAGTCACTGAAGGGATTATATATCCCATCATACCTGGGAACGCCTTGGGATCTCCAATATTGAGCTGGAGGATGTCGCTTGGGAGGGGAACGTGTGGCTTTCCTCTCCGTCTTGTTGCCCCTGAAACCTGATTTTAGATATGTGGAGAAACAATGGCTGGGGTGAATAATTTTCAGCAAGACCTTTAATAAATATTAAAGAATGTTTAAAGACTTGCATTTTCACAGAACAAATTTGAAGGTTTTTTTCTTTGTTGACTGAATTCTAGTGAGATTTTCCAATCCATCTACATGTAAAGAAAACAAACATGAAAGGCAAACTGGAAAATGTCAGTTGTGCTTGTGCTGGGGTGCTTTCAACTAGATGATCTTGTATAGCAATGTCTTTGAGCAGAGCAGATAGAGTGGTGCACAGACAGGGAGGAAGGACAAAGCATCAGGAGGCACAGATGGGCAAGACTATGAGTCTGGGAATTCTCCTGTACACACAGAGATGCAACTGATTTATTAGTTTTTTTTTCTCTGGCTCATCAAAATGATTCTGGTCTTATGGGAAGCTTCACAGCTGCTCACAATATATGAATGAAATTACTCTCCTTTTCAGTTTATTGTTTCCTTTTGCAGCCTAATGTTTGTCTTGTTTCTTACTAAACATATTTTGAACTATTATAAGAAGATTTAACTTAGTTTATTTTTGTTTTTCTTGATCGTCTCTGATTGGTGATGAGCAGGTTAAATAAAGATTTGTTTTTATTCTTTGCATTCAGAATTGGAAAGTTAGACTTCAAGCAAAATCTGAAATTGGTATTGATCAGGAAAAGTGTAATCTGTGAATCTAATAAATTCCTTATACTTTCTAAATAAGCAATATCCTGAAAATATATTACATTGTCTGTAGCTAGTTTATATATATTTTTTTGCATTGATTTACATTCTCTTTATATTTCTCTTTCCATAGACATAGATGAGTGTGAGAACCCAGATGCCTGCAGTCAGATCTGCATCAATTACAAAGGGGATTATAAATGTGAGTGCTATGAAGGCTACGAAATGGACCCTGCCTCAAAGACCTGCAAAGCTGTGGGTAAGCCAGTTATTCACTCGGGAGAAGGCATACACACTGCCACAGTTTGATGTTCTCACCAAAATCCATTTATGATCCCATATATACTTGAGCAAATTCACACACCAACACTCACCCTTGTATAAACACCAATTACTCATCCATTCCAGCACCCCTAACTACAATGTGACATCCTACACCATTCTCACTCAGCGGGACTCTGAAAAGAGAGGCTTGTTTCGTATGCATGGCCCGCACAGCAATCTGCTCAAAGATAAATATTTGCCATCCTTTTCTTTACTCCACAATAATGGCAAGTTTGCAGCCAGCCGCTTCTGCTTTCCCTGGGGTGTCAGGAGAAAGATGTTGTGTGGGTAAAGGGTCTGCACTCACTGCAGGACACAGGCAGGGTCTGTAACCCTTATTTGCTGGCAAGAGCTCTCTGAGCAGAGTTATGAATAAAAAATATAATCCTATGCTCTGGAGTGGGCTGGACAATGAGAGGGATGCATTTCTTTATCATGAAGTAAAAATGCAGTGGATTTGTTCCCAATAGGTGAGCGCTGAACCAGTTCAATCACTTCTAAACCCCATAACTTTAGAAATGCACTTCTATTTTTTTTCAAAATAAAAGCACTGTTCGATTAATTGAGAATTTAGATATTCATGGTTTCTCTTTGAACATGAATCCTGATTTAGATTTCTAATGAGATAAATAATACACTTAATAAATTGATGACAACCTAGTTACTTGTTGAATAGAGTGTATTGAACAGGAGATTTGATTTAAGGTCTAAGCGTGTGTGCTGAATATATCAGCAGCAATGCTGCGCTATTGCCAAACTTGAGGGCGAGCATCCAAGTAGACAAAGTTATAGCAGACTTGGACCTGAAGAAAGTGACTTATAAATAGAAATGCACTGATCAGATTTGTTGCTGTTTCTAAAACAACAGTCTCCATGTACATTCCCAAATCTACATTCATTATGATAAACTGGTTTAAAGCTCAAAAAAATAAAACGGAACAAATGTTATTTACTCAGTTATCCACTGAAAGTCTGACTCTCCCTAACTCACCCAAATAATGAACTGTGGTCATGTGCTGGCATGTGATAGTAATTATTATTATATTGAATATATTGCTAAAACATCTTTTTTAGCACAGCCGGCTAAAAGACATGAACAATGCAGGAATGAATAAGCAGTCTAGCAATTTTATGCCTCTGTAGGGCAAATTCTGCTCTATGCGTAACATATTAAACCAAGAAAACATGCTTATTTGTAAGTTCTAGTATATGATGATGTGAAAAATGGCTGTTGATGTTAAACACTTGACCACTCTGTTTATATGTTGTAAGTTGGTTTGTTGGTTAACCCATTGCTGTAAAACAATTTTTGGTACTGATGATCTCTACCAGCTTTGGTCAATTCATGATCGCTGCAAGAAAGTCCAGACATTTTTTTTCCAACACTTCTACCTAACATACACGTTTATTTTTAATAAAGATGTGCTTTATACAGTCATACCTCAAGAAGAATGAAAGAATATCAGAATTTGCATATTTCTGATCAGTGCCTTTGAAATGACTTGGACAGCAAATTAACTTTTCAACATGAAATGAGGGAGAAAGCATGTTATTGGTAATTATCGTCTTAGGTTAAGTCATTATAGGGAAAGCTGGTCTGGTAATGAGAGTGCTTAAAGCAGAAAACATATCCTCACTCTGAAGCTAAGTGGCATAAAAACCCCCATTGATTGCTCAGTGTGTCTCTCTGTGTGAATCTTTATTACCGTTAGGCAGAGCAAACAGCTCTTGTTAGAGTCAAAGCTCTATAGCAGCAGAGACGGCAAAAAAAAGCTGGATGGACAAATGATTTCCATGAATATTTCTGTGCCCAATAAACACAACGTTCCGAAGGAGACAAGAAGAGCGAGAGTCTAAAATATGACTGAATTATTGATTGTTCTTCACGTTAACTCCTGTTCAAAGGAAAGCACAGAAGTGGGACAGTAAATACAGAAATGCCAGCTCCGTGAAGCTGAAGTAATGAGGATTTAATGAAGCTCCATTTGTCCGTCACATCATTCCTAGACGCTCGTCCTCAGAAATCAGCATATATATAGCATTTAGTTTCTTCAGACAGAAACAGATCATAATTTGTACACAAATAAAAGTCTCTCATGATGGAGCAGAATTACACACTGTGATTTGATATGATGTGGGCCAAGTTCCAGTATATTTGAATTTGGGATGCATAAATTCATTTTAAATAGTTCTTAAAATCCAAATAAATCTCCAACTCTGTGTGTTCTTTTATGCAAATCCCAGCATGCAGTTTATGGCTCCCCAGATTAATTTCACAGTAACTGTTAGTCTAGCAATACTAATTAAAAGCAAAGTCTCAGGTCAGAGTCATTATGTGCTTTCTTCTCTGAGCTGGTATTTGTGTTTGGGAGCAATAATTTTGATGCATAGCAGCGCCCATTACGTCCCCTGAGCAAAGTTTTATTCCGCACTTATTGCAGTCGGTGTTTTTCCATAAACTTTGAGTGTGCAGCCACTGAACGACTCATCAACTTGCGATAGACTGCATGTGTGCGTGTGTATGTGTGTTAACAAGAGAATGAGAAAGGATGAGGAGAAGTAAACAGAAATCTTTTTCCTTGTTTGATTACCTGCTGAAAATTCATTAGTTATGAATGAGAAAAATACTGTAAGGTTAAAATCAGTTGCTTTGTGGATTTCTTTTATCCTTTAACAATCTGAGTATTCATACACATGTAAGCAATGAAAGAATTTGAGAGCAAGGGAATGACATTACAAAAGCCTCACTAACAGCACAGTAAAAAAAAAAAAAAAACAGAACAGGTTGTTGCAACGTTGCAGAAACCAATCTGTAAACTGTCTGTGGACCAAACAAACCTACTTATTTTATCTTTTGTCTGTGGTGTACTGGGAGCGTTGCCACAGCGCCAGGAGCAGCGTGAGCCACACTTGACAGTTTGAGAACACACTTTTCAAATTGGGTTTTAAAGCTGTGGTCAGGTTATTCCCGTGGTGGCTCATGGGACCAAAGATACAACCCGGTGTTGTCAAACTCATCTCACAATTTTTCATCTTTCAGTGGTTTTGAAGATGAGATTTTTTTTTGTCTGCAAAATACTATACATTGTTAATTCTGAAAACTTTTATATCCATATTGACCCTTGACATTGAATGATTTTGTACTTTTTCAAGAGTTTTAACTGTCTCTAAAAGTGATGTCTCACTTTTAGAGAGAAGATTTAACTGTAGCCATGTGATGTTTATATTTTCTGTTTTTGCAACCAAACACCCAATAATTTATACACATGCAGAAACCGCATATGTATATGCAGCTGTTTTGGTTGCCACATTGCACAGTTTTCTAAATTAATGACTTTTCTTCAAAAGCATAAAACCTTTTTTTCAAATTATTATTTTATTACCTTTGGAGAGATGCCCCTCTGCATAGTGGTGCAGTTGATACCACTGTTGCCTTGCAGCGAGAAGGTCTGGGGTTCGATTCCCGGCCCGGTGTCTTGTTTGCACGTTCTCCCTGTGCATGCTTGGGTTTTCTCCAGATACTCCAGCTTCCTCCCACAATCCAAAAACACGACTGTCAGGTTAATTGGTCTCTCTAAATTCTCTTTAGGTGTGAGTGTGTGTGTGCATGGTTGTCTACCTCTGTGTTCCCTACGACAGACTGGTGACCTCTCCAGGGTGACCTCGCTTCTTGCCTGAAATGTCTCGCTGGAGATAGGCACCAGCACCCATCCCGACCCCACTGGGGACAAGGGTGTAAGAAAATGGATGGATGTATGAGATGCCTGCTATCAAAAATTGACTTGTTTGTTAAACAAAAGTTATTTTAAATCTAAATGTTCCAGGGATGTGAATATGATTTTAATCTTGGGATTAAAATCATTATACTCCTGTTGGTACATAAAAATGCACCAAAGGACACAGAAAAATATCACTTTTTCCTATATTTTTCTCTTTCACTCAACTCATTGTACACTTTTTTTTACCCCTCTACCTACCTGATTGTTGATTTCTCTCTCAACTCATCCCACCTCCACTCTCCCAGTTACATCCCCTTACTCCTCAAACCTCTATGACAACACATTCATCCATCACTTTTACTTGTTCCTGTTCGTTTCTTGCTCCGTCTCTATCTCTGTCTCTGTCTCTGTCTCTCTCAGCGGGTGAAATTGATGGTTGCAAACCCACTAGTCACAGGAAAATGATTGCATCCAAACAGTGGTAGAAATGTAATATGTTCTCCCTGTGAAGTAGCGCGTGGTAAGCCTAGGAACAAAACTAAAGCATGGCTCTGTGTGGATGTTTGTGCATGAGTATGTCTGTTTTATAATTTTTTAAAGGCTTTAAGAGGCACTTCAGCTTCTCTGGACAGGGGGAAGCTTGACAAATAGATGTGTAAAATAAATTAGTTGGTAAATGAGGCTAGAAAGATAAACCTAAAAATTAATGATAAAAAGAAAGTATATGGTCTGTATTTTTATTGACAAAAGATTTTAGTATATCTGGACTTGTATACAATTTCCCATATATGCAAGTTTGGAAATCTACCCTCGGTACCTCATGCAAAGGCTAAAATAATTTCCACATTTTTGTCCACTAAACATGAGGTCCTTTTGTTATGCTCACTTTTAGTCTGTTAAAAAATGTGCCTAAGGGGAACTGGTGTACCAGCTAGCAACTTGAATTATCTGGATCTGAAGAAAAGAGCCCGATAACACACTTGACACATGGCTGAACCAAAAATAAAATGATGTCATGTCTGTGCTGTTGGTGTACTTTAGTCTGAGGCACATTTTGCGTCATTGTTTCATATAACAGCAGGTCACCTGCAGATAAGCCAAGCAACAGCACAGCAATCAGTTTTCTTCTTTACATGGGGGGAATGTTATGGCATGTGGGGAACGACAAATATTTTATTTAATTAGTCTATTTATGATGACCTGACCCTCCTCCCTTCTCTTCAGGAAAGAGCCCTTGCCTGATGTTTACTAATCGTCATGAAATCCGTCGGATTGACCTGCTGAAGAGCGAATACACACAGGTGGTTCCCACCCTGAAGAATGCTGTGGCCCTGGATGTGGACGTCTCCACTAACAAGATGTTCTGGTGTGATCTGTATCATCGCAAAATATACAGGTACAAACAAACATGTCCACTCAGTCATTGTTGATTTTGGATATGAGTGGTGGTTTCCCAGGGCATCATTAGCAGGGGAGTAAAGGGAGCCTCCGAAAGAATACCCTGGGTTTTGATTGGCTTCAGAAGGCATGGCTGTATTGTCAGTGAATCACTGGTTTTATCCACTGGCAGTTAAGAAATTTGAAGGAATTCCATCTTTACAAACTGTGATCGTTTCTATTGATGTTTGTATCATGGAAGCAGCCATGAAGAGAATAAAATATGCAGCAGTGAAAGGAAAACGTCATGGCCCAGCCATGTTGCTAGTTGTCAAATGTATGTTTAGGGCATCTTTAGCTGCAACTGCTAAGAGTCTGAATAAGAGGAAGCTGAATGAGGACACAAAAACAAAGTTTTTGTTGTTTCCTTTTATCGTTGCATTTTGAAGACAAATTAATCAGTAAAGAATACTTTGTTCTACTACAGAAACAGGAAATGGGGGCATGGAACAAGGTGCACATCTAAGGCACCATTGGACCTCTACTAGCTCTGTCGGCACACTTCGCCGAGTCTGTCACGTCCTGCCCCTTCATCTATCCATCTTGTCTGTTTCAACCTGTCACACCTTCTGCTGGGAAGCTGACACACCTGGAGGGTTGTGTCATCTGCCTGATAGAGGAAGGTGGAGCTGTTTGTCCTTCCTCACACACATGTGCACACGCATTCCCACACACCTACACATACTTTGTGTCCAGTTGTTAGTTGGTGTAAGTTTGATATTTGGCAGGTGTATGGAGGGGTCTTCTATCATTTCAGCTGAGCCATATGCTTCCTTTAATTTCACTGCCTCAATAATCACCCTCATTACTCATCTGTATGCACACATACACTTTTGCTCACATCAGCTCAGTGATACACTAAAGGGCTTGTGACAGAGGAAGGACAAATTAACTCATTCTTTACAGCAGACTCTATTTTCAAAGCGGTAAATAAACTCATGCATCGTAGCTTCCCTGAAAGGTCTTCAGCTAATGAAGTTGTGCAGTTTAACTTGGCCTTGTTCAAGCTTCTCCTTAAGTCTACCTCATTCTTTCAAAACAAAATGTTTCGCAGCTTGCACTAGGAAGGTCCGAGCCTCGTCTTTAGTCCCGAGTTTGCATCCCGAAGAAAGTTTCATGTTATTCTAATTAGTCTGGAGCCATGTCAGAGAGAACTTTCTACTTTGGTAGCTGTGTTGTAGTACAAATGGCTTTCTAGAGAATACTAGTTTATGAGTTGTCGTTTTTGCAGTTAAAGCATTTTAGAATGAGGTATTCTGCAGTCTTGAATTTGATGAAAATATTTACAGTATTTGCAAGAAATTAAAAAGAAAATAGAGTATGGGGAAATATTTGTATTTACTAACTTTATTCCCCATTCCATTGTCTAAGCATTCATCCATCCATGTTTATGTCCAGTCATTTACTTGTCCTTTCTTCCTTCCTTTGGTATTTGCAGGGTACATATTTTAAGCTTAAGAGTTTTAAAAGTATTTGGTCTTGAAAAATGGATAGGAACCCTTCATTAACAAATAACTTCATCTGGTACCACCTGTTCAGTCAGACATATAAAGAGTAAATATAGCATAATGACTTAGCTAATTGGACTTTGCATCTGTTGGAAAAAAAAGGCAATCTTAAATTAAATCTTAAATAGAAGAAATAGGTTTCAACTATATCATTTAGGCCAAACGCTGTTCTCAATCTCTGTCATTGATCATATTAGTTTCTATTTTGTTTTCTTTTTTGAACACATTATAAATGTAAATGTTTTGACGAGCATTTTCAAAGACGTATACAAAGTTTCCTGTTGCATGAGAATTATTTAATGACGTTTGAACACAGCTGTTTTTGCTCCAGATGATTACAGTTGCAGTGTGTGCCCAGATTTATTTATGTGGTATTACACTAAAATAATATGTAATTTGATGCAATTTTCAGCACAGAATATAGTGTGCAAGAGTATATTTAAGCAAACATTAAGAGTGTTGCATCAAAAAATAAATATGCAGTTTATCCAGCTTGCTGTGTATATTAACATAGGAATTAGCTGGTGAATAAATTTGGCTTCTAACCAAGGGTTGAATGTGTTACTTATGAAAATAAAAAGAGGAGAAGGCTTGAAGCATCCAAGTAGAGGAGAGCAGAATGAGAAAAAATCGGATGAAGTTGGACCCTTTCCCTTTTTATGCATTTTATAAAATACTAAAAACATATTCATCCTCTGTTCTTACTTTTTGTCTTTTTTTATCTTAAGTTCCTATTTGAATTGTTGTGATTCAAACAAATTGGCCAGTTATTTGATAATGTTTTAATTATTCATTCATATTTTTTCCATTTATTTCATATTTTTTTTCCTCATTTTCCAAAAACTTTTCTTCAGTAAATTTCCTGTTAATTTTACGTGCAAGCTGCTGTCAGTCTGTTTCATCCATTTTTTACACTTGCTTCATTCATGCACGGTCATATTTTGATAATCTTAAATAATTATTTAATTTGTTGAAGTGACAAAGAAAACTAGCATACATTGTATGCATAAAGTTGTATTTACAAATAGTTAAAAATAAAATCAAAATACCAGCTTCGATCGTTGTGTTTTTGGTTCAGTCTGGAGTTTCTTTCTTCCATTCTTCTAACTTTTATCCAAATGAGAAACCAATGTCAGAAAATAATGCATGTTGTTTTTAGGTAATTTAAACATTTATGCTAAAAATATCTAGATATTTGAACACAAATTAATTCTGAGCATTCAGTAAAACCTTTGTATTCTTTTTGAAGTGTTTTTAACGCCTTGGGAAGCATGTGCTGCTTCTCCCCGTCACAGTGATGTGGTTTTCCAGGCTTTTACATGCTGATTAGCATTCTGTGGGTCAATGTCTTGTTAACTTCCCCCAGTAATAGAGATGTTGAAAACAATTGTATGGCCAATTAAAGATGCAATCTGCTCTGAGTTCTTAATTTATTGCTTGTTTATTCTGCTCTCCAGTTTGTAGTAACTATTTATGCGCTCGCCATGTTTCTATGCAGTGTAAAACTGAAATGTAAATGTCCAAATAGACATTTATTACACTTTTAGTGCCCTGTAGTCTAAACCTGTTTCAAATCCAAGACAGGCCAGCACTACATTAATACCTGTAGAGATTTCATCCTCCCCCAATTTTGCTCTAATTTAACCCCAGAGGAACAGACTGTTTGGATTTATGTTTGACATCCTGTAGCATAAAATAATAATAATAATAATAAAACCTTAGATTATCTGTCATAGTAATGTGGGATCACCCTCTACCATCCCTATCACCATATACAAAAAATTAGTTGGCAAACAGTAACACAGTCAATTACCTAGACAATCTGCTTCCAAATCCTAGTTTCATCCATCTCCGCCTGATCTTTCACTCCAATTATCCCACCAGCTTTCTCTTTTAGTTAAGATGCTCATCCCACCCAAAAATCTCCTCCTGGTGCCCCTTTGGAAATGTTCCCATGCAGAAACTGAGTTGGAGTGTAGTCTCTTACAGCTATTTTGTAAGATTGGCTTAGAATGAGCTGATAATGTGTTTATGTCTTACCCTGTTTCCTTGGTGAAGAACTAAAGCAGGACAAAAAAACATTTTTTTCATATTTTCTACTGACAGATGGAGGCAAATCTAATCTTTCTGTTTGGAGAAGATCTCACACAGAGGTCCTCATATACACAAAAGTTTTCTAGGTTTTTTTTTTTTTTTTTTTTAAAGTCACAGATATACCTTATACTCTTAGGCATTGCATTTTTTGGCATATTGCACATGCAGAGAACAAAATATTTGTTGTAAAATATCTCAAGGTCAGTTAAAGTGGATGAAGAGCTTCCATAGACTGTAATTTTCAGGTTTTTCCACAAATTGTCAATTGGATTATTGCCTGGGCTTCGACTTGGCTGTTCTAACTCATGAATATGCAGTGATCTGTGCTTTTGGCTGTTTGTCTAGAGTTGTTGTCCTGCTGGAAGGTGAATATCTGTGACAACCATTAGTCTTTTTAAGCATCTAGCAAGTTTTCTACATTGTATTTAGCTCCTTGCACCTTCCAACTCTGACTTCACAACTGATCCACTGGCCTCTCTACTGTTTCTTGGTCTTCATAATGCTGTTGGTTCTCTAGTGTTTTAACACAAACCTCTGAAGCCTTCACAGATTGTGCAGATTTTCAATTACACACAGGGTATACTATTTTTAAGTCAAACTGGACTTTATTTAGGCATATCAAAGTATTGGGGGCTGAGTCTAAGGGGCATGAATACTTTTTCAATACTATTTATTCGCTGATGTTTACATTGGAGGTTTAATCAGTTTTTATCTCCTGTCCTACAGTGCATACATCAACAAGGCCAGCGACTCTTCGCAACAGGTGACGTTGGTCGACTCACTCCACTCGCCGGAGGGCCTGGCTGTGGATTGGGTCCATAAAAACATCTACTGGACAGACTCTGGCAATAAGAGCATCTCTGTTGCAACGGGAGATGGCAGGAAGAGGAAAGTGCTAATAGCCACGGAGCTCAGTGAGCCACGGGCCATTGCAGTGGATCCTCACCAAGGGTGAGAGGAAAGTTTTATAGTTCAGCAAGTTTTGGACAGCAGTTAAGTGGAATGGCCTGAAGGAAAGAGCAAAAGACCAAAAGTTCTCAGTTTTGATCATTCTCTCCTGTGTGAACACCAGTTCCATTATGAAACTAAAAGAAACGTTAGTTTTCAAGTTGGCCTGAAACATTTTTCCATAGCGTAGCAGTTCTTTTTTTTAAACTGATCCATATGGTGTATTATGCAGTTTATAATTTTCTGGAAAGAGACAATAAGAGTCTTTATCTTCCGTTTCTACCACTTTCACCCTGAGCTCCCAAAAGGAACATTTTCACAGCTTTTCAGATTTTGGCAAGGTTGGAAAAACACACAACTGAAGCCAGAATTTCACGTTTTTACATGCTTAAATAAAGTAGCCCAAACATCAGTTACTTAATTGAATCCAGCAAGCACAGTTTTAAAATTAAAAGCATAAATTTGATAAATGTTGGATGGATAAAACTAATATAAAGTGTATATAAAAGGTCAGTCTGGACAACTCCAAACTCAAATGGCTACACGATTCAGAAGATCAAAAAATAATCAACACTCTGCTCTTTCTTCTATTTATTGTTGAGAGAAGTGAAAAGAACAAAGATGAAGGAAAAACAACTTGGACCATAATAAATAATTTCAGATCTTTTTCCATGTTTAATGTGACATATAATCTGTATTATCCAACTAAACAAATCATTTGGTAGAAAAAATTTAGATAATAGAAATCTTGATTAATGTTCACCTGTTTTGTAGGAATTTCCATACAAAGTTCTCTGACATGTGGCATAGGATTAAAATAATTTCATTGTGCAAATGTATCAGTCAGGAGATGGGTACAAAAAATGCAGAGCATAAATTACGTAGTAGTGATAGTTGAGATGATAAAGAACCATGATGACATTATTAAAACTGAGAGTTTTAAGTTTTCTTTACATTTCTGGGAAGGACTTTGATTTTCTTCTAAAACAAAAACGCTGACTAAATTCTCCTAAGATTTTGCGGAAAGAAAAAGAAAAGTGTTTGGTCTGATATATCCACACTGGATATTTTAACCCTAATTGATAAATTCAACATGCAGTACAGACAAGATTATAACAGATTTGGAGAAATTTTCAAATATCAACAAGCCAAGATTTGACAAACAAAGTTGAAATTCAAAAAGTGTTTAAACTGGATTTTACTTTAACAGTGGACACACTTGTATACGATCAGGTAGCAGCTCTGGTTCCGTTTTTAATATTTTTCCCTTCAACCGATTAGCATGGTAGTTACATGTGTGAATAGATGGATTTAGAGACAGACATGTAGCATACACAGACATAAAAGGTAGGCCTGCTCTAGCTTGTAGGATGTTTACTCACAATATCATAACAACCAAAAAAAATGTTCAGACTCCTGCTAATTATATTGCTATATAAAAGACGGAATGTTTGAACTGAGCATCAGGTGTGACTATAATGAAATCAAAAAGATATGAGGTGTCCCTCTTTAATTTCACTGTGGTGTTCAACATTCAGATCAGTCTTGCTTTGTTTGGCTCATTCCATTGCTTTGCTTTCATTTACCACATCGATGTATCTTTTCACAGTTTTATGTACTGGTCAGACTGGGGAGATCAGGCCAAAATAGAGAAAGCTGGGATGAACGGAGTGGACCGTCAAATTCTGGTGTCTGACCACATTGAGTGGCCCAATGGAATCACTCTGGGTAAGAAAACATGTTCATTGATTTCCTTTAGGTAAAACAAGCAGCCCTGAAAACACAGAAACTTCAATCTGCACGCAAAGAAGCAAGCATGTAGAGTTGAGATAGGTCTAGAGATGGTCCAACCCAAATAACTCCCATAGTTATATCTCAGTCTCTATCTGTCTCTCATCAATCAAGCCAGCGAGTGGTCTCTGATTTAATAAGCTCGACACTCTGGGCTGTCAGTACCTGCCATCATCCTTTGCAACTCCCTTGGCAGCAAGAGTAAATTTCTCCAATCTGCCCTTGCCTGAGGAGAAGAAAAAGCACACACACTCACCTCGATCAGTGGAATTGTGGTGTTGCTGGTACATTCATGAAAACAAATTATTTTTAGAAGAAGGCAAATGAGCAAGTCGACCCACACTGTGTTACTCTCTTGGGGGGAATAAGTGAATTATTTCACCTTGGTCATTTATAGCAAGCAGAGGAAGTGACTGAGTCAGATGAAGGAGATTTTTCTTCTTAAGGTTTAGTAGTAAGAAAAAAAAAGTGTAATTTCTTTTTAGTGTTTCGGTTTCTCTGACAACTTCTTCAGGCGTTTGACCCTTGCTTTTATCCAAAGGATATTTCAGATTTATATAGACTGCAAGCTGTCAAATTAACCTCAACATGAATGCCAACAGTGGAGCAACAGTGGCCTTCTGCTGTGTTTGGGATCGTTACTTGATGTAAGACTTCTAAACGTTCTTTTAAAGAAGGTCCAGCAGGACTAATGAATTTACTCAAGGTCACGTACCTGTCCTCCCCCAGCTGTGATATTACAGTCACATCTGTGTTTTCTCAGCGCTGGGCCTCGGCCGTCATGTCAGAGAAGATTGATGGTGTAGCTACAGGGCCATTACATTTATATACCTCTCACCCTGCACCTTTCTCAGCTGACTGACCTTTTTCTCTCTCTTTCTCCATTCACTCCATGCTTCCCTTTCCTTTTCTTCCTCTCCTGTTTGGTTGTGTTCCCATTTTTTATCTCTTTTCTGCACGTTGTCAGATTTGTCCAACAGACGTCTCTACTGGGTGGACTCCAAGCTGCACCTGCTGTCCAGCGTGGATCTGAATGGAGACAACCGCAAAGTGCTGCTGTCCTCCCATCACCACCTTGGACATCCATTCGCCCTCACCGTGTTTGAGGTACAAGAAGGATTTAATTTTAGAACGCACACAAACCAGTCAGTGGTAAATGAATGCATTAGTTTGGTTTCTTCTGCCATATATTTTTGCTTTTAAGTATTGCAGAAATTTTCTTTTAAATACAAAAACTTCCATATCTATTGTGCCAAAAGCTTTCGATAAATTAATATTTTATAGCAAAACAAAGAAAAAAGAATTGAGTAGATATATTTAGTAAAAAATTATATTAATAAATATTTTTGTATTTAATGTGTAAGAAGGTTTTGTATCCGTTGAACCATTTTGTTTTGATTTGGCTATCTAGATTACTGGCAAACCATTTCAAGGATTTTTGGCAAAGGAATCCGATTTATCTCTTGTTCTTTGAAACAGTCTGTGATTCTTTGCCCTCTAGAAAGATTCCTAGAGAGAATCAAGCCTACAGCTTTACATATAGTACAGATCTTCCCCTGTGGATAACAGCTGGCAGAAGATGCCTTTCCTTATATTCTTCCTTTTTTATACATTAGGTCAACCTAGAGTGTTTGATAATGAAAAGCTCATTATCTGTATCTCATCAGACCAAAGCACATAGTTGGAGTTAAAATCTGTGTAATGTTTAAGGAACATCACACATGTGAAGTTGGATCAGAAAAGGTGTCTTCCTGACGAGCGTTACAAAAAAACCAAACATTTAGTTTGTATCTTGCAGTTGTGGAGATTTGGTAAACTTTGGTAAAGTCTTGACTGCTAACAATGAGTCTTTGAGATGTTTTTGCTTCCTTTAGCATTTTACTGCACAGGGACAAGATAAACTTTCAATAGTTAACTTCTGTTCCCTTCATGGTAGAATGAAAAGTATTGATTTTATCCCTCAATAATTGAACAAGACAACAATGTAAGATGTAGAAGAAGAGTAGGGTCATTGGATGACCTTACGTCAAATGGCCTTAATAGTTCATATGATGAACTGTTGAGTGATTTCCATTGACTCCAGAAACTGAGAAGTTTTATGCGAATGAAATTAGAATATGCTGAAAATAAATGTGGTAATTTGTTCCATGCTGAATTCAGAGTCACAATGTTCAGCAATAAATGAAACTAAAAGTGCATCTATTGAGGAGGATGTGAGTGACATTGATTTCATTCAGAGCAGATGGGTGTGAGGCAGAGCAGCCCAAAGGCTGAAGTGTGAGGATGAAAGCAAAGAAAAAAAGAGACAAAATGTTGTAAGTCAGAAGTGTTTTCTCCATTCTTCTCTGTGCTGCACATGCTGTGATGAGTAGAAGCTGAGGAAAAGGGAGGACATCCATCATGTCTGGCTGAGCGGATGTGTCTGAATACTGTGTGTGTGCGTGTGCGTGTGTGTGAGGAGAACTTATGTTTCAGATTGCAGTGAAAGTTCACCATCTGAGATTAATAGCCCTCAGTTGTTCTGCTCTGTGTTCTGTATGGGTTATGATACAGAACAAATTAAAAAATCCTTTAGCCATGGAGGAGGTTGTTCTGCTCCTAATAACTTTACTATGGGACATTTGTTTCTTTTAAAGTGGTCCGGAACAAGCTGTGAACCAAAAAACTGAATTGACTTGTTTCGTCAATTTGTCTCTGCTTATTCTGGGTAAAGAAATTCCTGCATAAACAAGATATTTAGAGTGTTCATCAAGTTGGGAGACATGGAAGACTAACAGCAGACTGTTGGACATACACCACATGGGAATGCATTGGGTTGGCTCTGTGAGGAGTGCAGTGAGGAGAATCATGTTGCTTGTTTTCTGAGAAATTAGCTCATGTTTCACAATTCACATTTCACAATTTGCCATTGTGAACTCTTAATTGTCCATTTTTCACTTCTGTAATCTTACCTCAACTGTTTAAAAAAATGATCTTTGAAGTAATTTGAAATTCTGAACTCATAAGAAAAAGAATATAAAAGTTAAGTCTGTCACAATGATCTAACTTTAGCCAAAAACACATTTTTATGTGGAATTTGACTTGCTAAATTCATGACACTGGGGTCAAAAATTTTCATTGACATTCAAATGGTATTTTAAATTGTGCTCATTTAATCTGTTGCTTGTTTAATAAAATAAACAGTGGCATTTAAAAAGCAGGTGAATAAAATCTGCAAACATTAAAATATTTCCTGAAACGTGTTATGAAAAATACTGCTTTTGTTGGGGTTATTTTGCTAATCATGAGTGAGTTATTATATAGCATTAGTTGCAAATAAGTTTAACCTTTTTATAATTGTGACAAATTAACAAAAGCATATAAGTTCACATAAAGCATTAATCCAGTATCTCTATACAGGTAATGCTAAACCTTTAATATGCTGGTTTATGAACAAACATTAAAAAGGAAAAACAAAGCTTTTCTAGGAAAGTCTTGACACACCATCCCAAAGCACAGAGAAAGACACACCAACACACACACAACGTCTCAGTCAGTGTCTACCCCCTGCCCTCACACAGAGTCCTGAGGAAACACAGATTGTAAAGGCTTACTGTGAGTAATGTTGTCTATTCTTCCTCCAGTATTATTGCATTACTTTCCCCCCATTTCTGTTTTGCTAGTGGGTATAGAAGAAGGAAAGAATGAAATGGGTTATTGAAATAAAGAGATACTGAAAATTGATATGTTGGGGAAGACGGAGCATGTGGCCACAGCTTTAGACAGGAAGAAAATTAGGATTTTAAACAGGCTTTATCAGTGCACACTTAACAGCGGCCAGCTAATGTGCACTGCAATCCTTAGCTTTAACTTCTATTTAATGAGTTGCTAGATTTGTTGCTGGATGTAAGAAACTAAGAGTAAAGCAGAGTTTCCCGTGCCCCCACCTGTTTCTGTGCAATGCTGGGTAAATAAGTTTTTTTTTTTTTCACTTTGCTATTGTTTGAAAACAGATGTGTTTGCCTGTTGGGAAATGCTATTTAAAAAAGTAAACTACAGGTTTTAAAGCACCACAGAGCCCAGCTAAGTAATCTGCTAATGTTTATACAAGTTATCATATAGACTTGCAGAATAAAAGGTACAATACTCTGCTCAAAAAGCTCCTAACAATCTTTCTGCATGTAGCGAATGTTCTGTCTTTCTATCAGAATAAGATTAAATAAATATTACCGATAACTTTATTATAATTGATATTTACAGTTTAAACACATATTGTATTGCAACAAGGGTAAGTCTTAATTCACTATAAGTCCACTTTCTTTCTTTTTGTGTCAAATTGTTTTTTTCTGAGACTGAAAAATCATCAAAGTCTGTTTTCCACCCTGCTCTTTTATAATTCATGTCCACTAAGAAGTGTTTTCGTACCACTAAGAGCCGGGGCTTTGACTGATGTGATGCAACATTTTCCTGTGCACACCAGGGTATAAGTTCAGCAAATGAAAGATTCACCTTGATCATGCAATAAAGAATCACGCTGCTGAGGTTTACATTGCTACTTGAAGTTCTCAAGGTCAGAAAAATGACATTTGAAAAGACTGATGGCAGACAATCTGATAAAAGAAAGAAAGGTTGGGACTGACAGTTTGTGAAAGGCATCCAGAGAGAGAGAGAGCGATAAAGGGAGATATGGAATAAAATATCTGAGAATGGTTATATCACCACTGCTGATATTTATCTTTCATTGTTTCAGCATTACTGTCATAAGAGTAAAGGTTATCTCAATCTAAGTGCAGAAGATTGAGCCATGCAGAGTTTGCGGAAAGATGGAAAAGGGAATTGTGGAGAAAGGTTAAGCCCGCTGGTAATCCAGCACAAACAGACAGAAAAGAAAACTGCTGTGCTTGAAACACAAACCAGGATATACTTTGACACACCTCACAAATCTTTGATGAACCCCTGCTGCTCCTCTCTTCAGCCACCATAAAAGAAATTGATAACTTATTTGTATAGCGCATTTTGTCTCTGTCTCACTTTTACCGTTAAAACTTTAGTTTTTTGTGATTTTTATTTAACATTGTTCTTGATCTGTTCTTTCAAAAACAAGGAATCTGTCTGCATGTTTGTCCTTCCTATATTTCCACGTTGGACTCTCACTAAAACATGTCTCGACTAAACATTGCTTGCTTTTAATCCATTGAACATAGAAATGTAGTCTTTACAAAAACATTCAAAAGCTGTTATAATTTTTTCACGTAACTGATCACAATTTTCAGTGTGTTTTGTTGGAAGTTCACCTGACAGACGAAAGCAAAGAGGAAAACAATTCTTAATTGGAAAACAATCAAGAGTTTCCAAAGTCTGATCTACATGTCTTTACATGAAAGTATTTTCAAAATATAGAAGTGAGGATCACAAATGAATAAAGTAAAAACCTAAGAATTTAATAACTGATGAGGCGGGATATAATATTCTACTCTGTCCTTTGTAACTATTTCACACTTTCAAACAATATAAGATGAAAAAAATGGTTTGTTTATGTGCAGATGAGTTTTATAAACGAGTTGTTCGGGTTAATACTTTCTTCTTTATCTTGCA